>NC_133325.1:297815845-298065845 GCF_042186555.1 Aquarana catesbeiana
TCTTACTGACAGGCAGGCTTGTCTTGTTACAGTATTTACAGCTATCTGAAGAAAATTGCTGGTGTTCTTTTGATCCTATTAGTACCACAGTCAGGCAGCTAGACTATTTACAGTTAGTGCAGTGCGTCCTGCTCACAGTGTTCAGCTAAAACTACAAGTTAGTGTGGTGCGTCCTGCTCACAGTGTTCAGCTAAACCTACAAGTTAGTGTGGTGCGTCCACCTCACAGTGTTCAGCTAAACCTACAAGTTAGTGCGGTGCGTCCTGCTCACAGTGTTCAGCTAAAACTACAAGTTAGTGCGGTGCGTCCACCTCACAGTGTTCAGCTAAACCTACAAGTTAGTGCGGTGCGTCCTGCTCACAGTGTTCAGCTAAAACTATAAGTTAGTGCTGTGCGTCCTCCTCACAGTGTTCAGCTAAACCTACAAGTTAGCGTAGTGAGACCTCTGCACAGTGTTCATCTAAAGCTACAAGTTAGTGCAGTGCGTCCTGCTCACAGTGTTCAGCTAGATCCGTTCCTGTTATCTTCTTACTGACAGGCAGGCTTGTCTTGTTACAGTATTTACAGCTACCTGAAGAAAATTGCTGGTATTCTTTTGATCCTATTAGTACCACAGTCAGGCAGCTAGACTATTTACAGTTAGTGCAGTGTGTCCTGCTCACAGTGTTAAGCTAAAACTACAAGTTAGTGTGGTGCGTCCACCTCACAGTGTTCAGCTAAACCTAGAAGTTAGTGTGGTGCGTCCTGCCCACAGTGTTCAGCTAGATCCGTTCCTGTTATCTTCTTACTGACAGGTAGGCTTTTCTTGTTACAGTATTTACAGCTACCTGAAGAAAATTGCTGGTGTTCTTTTGATCCTATTAGTACCACAGTCAGGCAGCTAGACTATTTACAGTTAGTGCAGTGCGTCCTGCTCACAGTGTTCAGCTAAAACTACAAGTTAGTGTGGTGCGTCCTGCTCACAGTGTTCAGCTAAACCTACAAGTTAGTGTGGTGCGTCCACCTCACAGTGTTCAGCTAAACCTACAAGTTAGTGCGGTGCGTCCTGCTCACAGTGTTCAGCTAAAACTACAAGTTAGTGCGGTGCGTCCACCTCACAGTGTTCAGCTAAACCTACAAGTTAGTGCGGTGCATCCTGCTCACAGTGTTCAGCTAAAACTATAAGTTAGTGCTGTGCGTCCTCCTCACAGTGTTCAGCTAAACCTACAAGTTAGCGTAGTGAGACCTCTGCACAGTGTTCATCTAAAGCTACAAGTTAGTGCAGTGCGTCCTGCTCACAGTGTTCAGCTAGATCCGTTCCTGTTATCTTCTTACTGACAGGCAGGCTTGTCTTGTTACAGTATTTACAGCTACCTGAAGAAAATTGCTGGTATTCTTTTGATCCTATTAGTACCACAGTCAGGCAGCTAGACTATTTACAGTTAGTGCAGTGTGTCCTGCTCACAGTGTTAAGCTAAAACTACAAGTTAGTGTGGTGCATCCACCTCACAGTGTTCAGCTAAACCTAGAAGTTAGTGTGGTGCGTCCTGCCCACAGTGTTCAGCTAGATCCGTTCCTGTTATCTTCTTACTGACAGGTAGGCTTTTCTTGTTACAGTATTTACAGCTACCTGAAGAAAATTGCTGGTGTTCTTTTGATCCTATTAGTACCACAGTCAGGCAGCTAGACTATTTACAGTTAGTGCAGTGCGTCCTGCTCACAGTGTTCAGCTAAAACTACAAGTTAGTGTGGTGCGTCCTGCTCACAGTGTTCAGCTAAACCTACAAGTTAGTGTGGTGCGTCCACCTCACAGTGTTCAGCTAAACCTACAAGTTAGTGCGGTGCGTCCTGCTCACAGTGTTCAGCTAAAACTACAAGTTAGTGCGGTGCGTCCACCTCACAGTGTTCAGCTAAACCTACAAGTTAGTGCGGTGCGTCCTGCTCACAGTGTTCAGCTAAAACTATAAGTTAGTGCTGTGCGTCCTCCTCACAGTGTTCAGCTAAACCTACAAGTTAGCGTAGTGAGACCTCTGCACAGTGTTCATCTAAAGCTACAAGTTAGTGCAGTGCGTCCTGCTCACAGTGTTCAGCTAGATCCGTTCCTGTTATCTTCTTACTGACAGGCAGGCTTGTCTTGTTACAGTATTTACAGCTACCTGAAGAAAATTGCTGGTATTCTTTTGATCCTATTAGTACCACAGTCAGGCAGCTAGACTATTTACAGTTAGTGCAGTGTGTCCTGCTCACAGTGTTAAGCTAAAACTACAAGTTAGTGTGGTGCGTCCACCTCACAGTGTTCAGCTAAACCTAGAAGTTAGTGTGGTGCGTCCTGCTCACAGTGTTCAGCTAGATCCGTTCCTGTTATCTTCTTACTGACAGGCAGGCTTGTCTTGTTACAGTATTTACAGCTACCTGAAGAAAATTGCTGGTGTTCTTTTGATCCTATTAGTACCACAGTCAGGCAGCTAGACTATTTACAGTTAGTGCAGTGCGTCCTGCTCACAGTGTTCAGCTAAAACTACAAGTTAGTGTGGTGCGTCCTGCTCACAGTGTTCAGCTAAACCTAGAAGTTAGTGCAGTGCGTCTTGCTCACAGTGTTCAGCTAAAACTACAAGTTTGTGGGGTACGTCCACCTCACAGTGTTCAGCTAAACCTAGATGTTAGTGCGGTGCGTCCTGCTCACAGTGTTCAGCTAAAACTACAAGTTAGTGCTGTGTGTCCTGCTCACAGTGTTCAGCTAAACCTACAAGTTAGTGTAGTGAGACCTCTGCACAGTGTTCATCTAAAGCTACAAGTTAGTGCAGTGCGTCCTGCTCACAGTGTTCAGCTAAAACTACACGTTAGTGGGGTACGTCCACCTCACAGTGTTCAGCTAAACCTACAAGTTAGTGGGGTGCATCCTGCTCACAGTGTTCAGCTAAACCTACAAGTTAGTGTGGTGCGTCCACCTCACAGTGTTCAGCTAAACCTACAAGTTAGCGTAGTGAGACCTCTGCACAGTGTTCATCTAAAGCTACAAGTTAGTGCAGTGCATCCTGCTCACAGTGTTCACCTAGATCCGTTCCTGTTATCTTCTTACTGACAGGCAGGCTTGTCTTGTTACAGTATTTACAGCTACCTGAAGAAAATTGCTGGTGTTCTTTTGATCCTATTAGTACCACAGTCAGGCAGCTAGACTATTTACAGTTAGTGCAGTGCGTCCTGCTCACAGTGTTCAGCTAAAACTACAAGTTAGTGTGGTGCGTCCTGCTCACAGTGTTCAGCTAAACCTAGAAATTAGTGCAGTGCGTCTTGCTCACAGTGTTCAGCTAAAACTACAAGTTTGTGGGGTACGTCCACCTCACAGTGTTCAGCTAAACCTAGATGTTAGTGCGGTGCGTCCTGCTCACAATGTTCAGCTAAAACTATAAGTTAGTGCTGTGCGTCCTCACAGTGTTCAGCTAAACCTACAAGTTAGCGTAGTGAGACCTCTGCACAGTGTTCATCTAAAGCTACAAGTTAGTGCAGTGCGTCCTGCTCACAGTGTTCAGCTAGATCCGTTCCTGTTATCTTCTTACTGACAGGCAGGCTTGTCTTGTTACAGTATTTACAGCTACCTGAAGAAAATTGCTGGTATTCTTTTGATCCTATTAGTACCACAGTCAGGCAGCTAGACTATTTACAGTTAGTGCAGTGTGTCCTTCTCACAGTGTTCAGCTAAAACTACAAGTTAGTGTGGTGCGTCCACCTCACAGTGTTCAGCTAAACCTAGAAGTTAGTGTGGTGCGTCCTGCCCACAGTGTTCAGCTAGATCCGTTCCTGTTATCTTCTTACTGGCAGGCAGGCTTGTCTTGTTACAGTATTTACAGCTACCTGAAGAAAATTGCTGGTATTCTTTTGATCCTATTAGTACCACAGTCAGGCAGCTAGACTATTTACAGTTAGTGCAGTGCGTCCTGCTCACAGTGTTCAGCTAAAACTACAAGTTAGTGCTGTGCGTCTACCTCACAGTGTTCAGCTAAAACTACAAGTTAGCGGGGTACGTCCACCTCACAGTGTGCAGCTAAACCTACAAGTTAGTGGGGTGCGTCCTGCTCACAGTGTTCAGCTAAACCTACAAGTTAGTGCTGTGCGTCTACCTCACAGTGTTCAGCTAAACCTACAAGTTAGTGCGGTGTGTCCTGCTCACAGTGTTCAGCTAAAACTACAAGTTAGTGCGGTGCGTCCACCTCACAGTGTTCAGCTAAACCTACAAGTTAGTGCTGTGCATCCTCCTCACAGTGTTCAGCTAAACCTACAGGTTAGCGTAGTGAGACCTCTGCAAAGTGTTCATCTAAAGCTACAATTTAGTGCAGTGCATCCTGCTCACAGTGTTCAGCTAGATCCGTTCCTGTTATCTTCTTACTGACAGGCAGGCTTGTCTTGATACAGTATTTACAGCTACCTGAAGAAAATTGCTGGTGTTCTTTTGATCCTATTAGTACCACAGTCAGGCAGCTAGACTATTTACAGTTAGTGCAGTGCATCCTGCTCACAGTGTTCAGCTAAAACTACAAGTTAGTGTGGTGCGTCCTGCTCACAGTGTTCAGCTAAACCTAGAAGTTAGTGCAGTGCGTCTTGCTCACAGTGTTCAGCTAAAACTACAAGTTAGTGGGGTACGTCCACCTCACAGTGTTCAGCTAAAACTAGATGTTAGTGCGGTGCGTCCTGCTCACAGTGTTCAGCTAAAACTACAAGTTAATGCTGTGTGTCCTGCTCACAGTGTTCAGCTAAACCTACAAGTTAGTGTAGTGAGACCTCTGCACAGTGTTCATCTAAAGCTACAAGTTAGTGCAGTGCGTCCTGCTCACAGTGTTCAGCTAGATCTGTTCCTGTTATCTTCTTACTGACAAGCAGGCTTGTCTTGTTACAGTATTTACAGCTACCTGAAGAAAATTGCTGGTGTTCTTTTGATCCTATTAGTACCACAGTCAGGCAGCTAGACTATTTACAGTTAGTGCAGTGCGTCCTGCTCACAGTGTTCAGCTAAAACTACAAGTTAGTGGGGTATGTCCACCTCACAGTGTTCAGCTAAACCTACAAGTTAGTGGGGTGCATACTGCTCACAGTGTTCAGCTAAACCTACAAGTTAGTGTGGTGCGTCCACCTCACAGTGTTCAGCTAAACCTACAAGTTAGTGCAGTGCGTCCTGCTCACAGTGTTCAGCTAAGACTACAAGTTAGTGCGGTACGTCCACCTCACAGTGTTCAGCTAAACCTAGAAGTTAGTGCAGTGCATCCTGCTCACAGTGTTCAGATAAAACTACAAGTTAGTGCTGTGCGTCCTCCTCACAGTGTTCAGCTAAACCTACAAGTTAGCGTAGTGAGACCTCTGCACAGTGTTCATCTAAAGCTACAAGTTAGTGCAGTGCATCCTGCTCACAGTGTTCACCTAGATCCGTTCCTGTTATCTTCTTACTGACAGGCAGGCTTGTCTTGTTACAGTATTTACAGCTATCTGAAGAAAATTGCTGGTGTTCTTTTGATCCTATTAGTACCACAGTCAGGCAGCTAGACTATTTACAGTTAGTGCAGTGCGTCCTGCTCACAGTGTTCAGCTAAAACTACAAGTTAGTGTGGTGCGTCCTGCTCACAGTGTTCAGCTAAACCTACAAGTTAGTGTGGTGCGTCCACCTCACAGTGTTCAGCTAAACCTACAAGTTAGTGCGGTGCGTCCTGCTCACAGTGTTCAGCTAAAACTACAAGTTAGTGCGGTGCGTCCACCTCACAGTGTTCAGCTAAACCTACAAGTTAGTGCGATGCGTCCTGCTCACAGTGTTCAGCTAAAACTATAAGTTAGTGCTGTGCGTCCTCCTCACAGTGTTCAGCTAAACCTACAAGTTAGCGTAGTGAGACCTCTGCACAGTGTTCATCTAAAGCTACAAGTTAGTGCAGTGCGTCCTGCTCACAGTGTTCAGCTAGATCCGTTCCTGTTATCTTCTTACTGACAGGCAGGCTTGTCTTGTTACAGTATTTACAGCTACCTGAAGAAAATTGCTGGTATTCTTTTGATCCTATTAGTACCACAGTCAGGCAGCTAGACTATTTACAGTTAGTGCAGTGTGTCCTACTCACAGTGTTAAGCTAAAACTATAAGTTAGTGTGGTGCGTCCACCTCACAGTGTTCAGCTAAACCTAGAAGTTAGTGTGGTGCGTCCTGCCCACAGTGTTCAGCTAGATCCGTTCCTGTTATCTTCATACTGACAGGTTGGCTTTTCTTGTTACAGTATTTACAGCTACCTGAAGAAAATTGCTGGTGTTCTTTTGATCCTATTAGTACCACAGTCAGGCAGCTAGACTATTTACAGTTAGTGCAGTGTGTCCTGCTCACAGTGTTCAGCTAAAACTACAAGTTAGTGGGGAACGTCCACCTCACAGTGTGCAGCTAAACCTACAAGTTAGTGGGGTGCGTCCTGCTCACAGTGTTCAGCTAAACCTACAAGTTAGTGCTGTGCGTCCACCTCACAGTGTTCAGCTAAACCTACAAGTTAGTGCGGTGTGTCCTGCTCACAGTGTTCAGCTAAAACTACAAGTTAGTGCGGTGCGTCCACCTCACAGTGTTCAGCTAAACCTACAAGTTAGTGCTGTGCGTCCTCCTCACAGTGTTCAGCTAAACCTACAGGTTAGCGTAGTGAGACCTCTGCACAGTGTTCATCTAAAGCTACAATTTAGTGCAGTGCATCCTGCTCACAGTGTTCAGCTAGATCCGTTCCTGTTATCTTCTTACTGACAGGCAGGCTTGTCTTGTTACAGTATTTACAGCTACCTGAAGAAAATTGCTGGTGTTCTTTTGATCCTATTAGTACCACAGTCAGGCAGCTAGACTATTTACAGTTAGTGCAGTGCGTCCTGCTCACAGTGTTCAGCTAAACCTACAAGTTAGTGTGGTGCGTCCTGCTCACAGTGTTCAGCTAAACCTAGAAGTTAGTGCAGTGCGTCTTGCTCACAGTGTTCAGCTAAAACTACAAGTTTGTGGGTACGTCCACCTCACAGTGTTCAGCTAAACCTAGATGTTAGTGCGGTGCGTCCTGCTCACAGTGTTCAGCTAAAACTACAAGTTAGTGCTGTGTGTCCTGCTCACAGTGTTCAGCTAAACCTACAAGTTAGTGTAGTGAGACCTCTGCACAGTGTTCATCTAAAGCTACAAGTTAGTGCAGTGCGTCCTGCTCACAGTGTTCAGCTAAAACTACACGTTAGTGGGGTACGTCCACCTCACAGTGTTCAGCTAAACCTACAAGTTAGTGGGGTGCATCCTGCTCACAGTGTTCAGCTAAACCTACAAGTTAGTGTGGTGCGTCCACCTCACAGTGTTCAGCTAAACCTACAAGTTAGTGCAGTGCGTCCTGCTCACAGTGTTCAGCTAAGACTACAAGTTAGTGCGGTACGTCCACCTCACAGTGTTCAGCTAAACCTAGAAGTTAGTGCAGTGCATCCTGCTCACAGTGTTCAGATAAAACTACAAGTTAGTGCTGTGCGTCCTCCTCACAGTGTTCAGCTAAACCTACAAGTTAGCGTAGTGAGACCTCTGCACAGTGTTCATCTAAAGCTACAAGTTAGTGCAGTGCATCCTGCTCACAGTGTTCACCTAGATCTGTTCCTGTTATCTTCTTACTGACAGGCAGGCTTGTCTTGTTACAGTATTTACAGCTACCTGAAGAAAATTGCTGGTGTTCTTTTGATCCTATTAGTACCACAGTCAGGCAGCTAGACTATTTACAGTTAGTGCAGTGCGTCCTGCTCACAGTGTTCAGCTAAAACTACAAGTTAGTTGGGTACGTCCACCTCACAGTGTTCAGCTAAACCTAGATGTTAGTGCGGTGCATCCTGCTCACAGTGTTCAGCTAAAACTACAAGTTAGTGTAGTGAGACCTCTGCACAGTGTTCATCTAAAGCTATAAGTTAGTGCAGTGCGTCCTGCTCACAGTGTTCAGCTAGATCCGTTCCTGTTATCTTCTTACTGACAGGCAGGCTTGTCTTGTTACAGTATTTACAGCTACCTGAAGAAAATTGCTGGTGTTCTTTTGATCCTATTATACCACAGTCAGGCAGCTAGACTATTTACAGTTAGTGCAGTGCGTCCTGCTCACAGTGTTCAGCTAAAACTACAAGTTAGTGGGGTACGTCCACCTCACAGTGTTCAGCTAAACCTGCAAGTTAGTGGGGTGCATCCTGCTCACAGTGTTCAGCTAAACCTACAAGTTAGTGTGGTGCGTCCACCTCACAGTGTTCAGCTAAACCTACAAGTTAGTGCGGTGCGTCCTGCTCACAGTGTTCAGCTAAAACTACAAGTTAGTGCTGTGCGTCCTCCTCACAGTGTTCAGCTAAACCTACAAGTTAGCGTAGTGAGACCTCTGCACAGTGTTCATCTAAAGCTACAAGTTAGTGCAGTGCATCCTGCTCACAGTGTTCAGCTAGATCCGTTCCTGTTATCTTCTTACTGACAGGCAGGCTTGTCTTGTTACAGTATTTAAAGCTACCTGAAGAAAATTGCTGGTGTTCTTTTGATTCTATTAGTACCACAGTCAGGCAGCTAGACTATTTACAGTTAGTGCAGTGCGTCCTGCTCACAGTGTTCAGCTAAAACTACAAGTTAGTTGGGTACGTCCACCTCACAGTGTTCAGCTAAACCTAGATGTTAGTGCGGTGCGTCCTGCTCACAGTGTTCAGCTAAAACTACAAGTTAGTGCTGTGCGTCTACCTCACAGTGTTCAGCTAAAACTACAAGTTAGCGGGGTACGTCCACCTCACAGTGTGCAGCTAAACCTACAAGTTAGTGGGGTGCGTCCTGCTCACAGTGTTCAGCTAAACCTACAAGTTAGTGCTGTGCGTCTACCTCACAGTGTTCAGCTAAACCTACAAGTTAGTGCGGTGTGTCCTGCTCACAGTGTTCAGCTAAAACTACAAGTTAGTGCGGTGCGTCCACCTCACAGTGTTCAGCTAAACCTACAAGTTAGTGCTGTGCATCCTCCTCACAGTGTTCAGCTAAACCTACAGGTTAGCGTAGTGAGACCTCTGCAAAGTGTTCATCTAAAGCTACAATTTAGTGCAGTGCATCCTGCTCACAGTGTTCAGCTAGATCCGTTCCTGTTATCTTCTTACTGACAGGCAGGCTTGTCTTGATACAGTATTTACAGCTACCTGAAGAAAATTGCTGGTGTTCTTTTGATCCTATTAGTACCACAGTCAGGCAGCTAGACTATTTACAGTTAGTGCAGTGCATCCTGCTCACAGTGTTCAGCTAAAACTACAAGTTAGTGTGGTGCGTCATGCTCACAGTGTTCAGCTAAACCTAGAAGTTAGTGCAGTGCGTCTTGCTCACAGTGTTCAGCTAAAACTACAAGTTAGTGGGGTACGTCCACCTCACAGTGTTCAGCTAAAACTAGATGTTAGTGCGGTGCGTCCTGCTCACAGTGTTCAGCTAAAACTACAAGTTAATGCTGTGTGTCCTGCTCACAGTGTTCAGCTAAACCTACAAGTTAGTGTAGTGAGACCTCTGCACAGTGTTCATCTAAAGCTACAAGTTAGTGCAGTGCGTCCTGCTCACAGTGTTCAGCTAGATCTGTTCCTGTTATCTTCTTACTGACAAGCAGGCTTGTCTTGTTACAGTATTTACAGCTACCTGAAGAAAATTGCTGGTGTTCTTTTGATCCTATTAGTACCACAGTCAGGCAGCTAGACTATTTACAGTTAGTGCAGTGCGTCCTGCTCACAGTGTTCAGCTAAAACTACAAGTTAGTGGGGTATGTCCACCTCACAGTGTTCAGCTAAACCTACAAGTTAGTGGGGTGCATACTGCTCACAGTGTTCAGCTAAACCTACAAGTTAGTGTGGTGCGTCCACCTCACAGTGTTCAGCTAAACCTACAAGTTAGTGCAGTGCGTCCTGCTCACAGTGTTCAGCTAAGACTACAAGTTAGTGCGGTACGTCCACCTCACAGTGTTCAGCTAAACCTAGAAGTTAGTGCAGTGCATCCTGCTCACAGTGTTCAGATAAAACTACAAGTTAGTGCTGTGCGTCCTCCTCACAGTGTTCAGCTAAACCTACAAGTTAGCGTAGTGAGACCTCTGCACAGTGTTCATCTAAAGCTACAAGTTAGTGCAGTGCATCCTGCTCACAGTGTTCACCTAGATCCGTTCCTGTTATCTTCTTACTGACAGGCAGGCTTGTCTTGTTACAGTATTTACAGCTATCTGAAGAAAATTGCTGGTGTTCTTTTGATCCTATTAGTACCACAGTCAGGCAGCTAGACTATTTACAGTTAGTGCAGTGCGTCCTGCTCACAGTGTTCAGCTAAAACTACAAGTTAGTGTGGTGCGTCCTGCTCACAGTGTTCAGCTAAACCTACAAGTTAGTGTGGTGCGTCCACCTCACAGTGTTCAGCTAAACCTACAAGTTAGTGCGGTGCGTCCTGCTCACAGTGTTCAGCTAAAACTACAAGTTAGTGCGGTGCGTCCACCTCACAGTGTTCAGCTAAACCTACAAGTTAGTGCGATGCGTCCTGCTCACAGTGTTCAGCTAAAACTATAAGTTAGTGCTGTGCGTCCTCCTCACAGTGTTCAGCTAAACCTACAAGTTAGCGTAGTGAGACCTCTGCACAGTGTTCATCTAAAGCTACAAGTTAGTGCAGTGCGTCCTGCTCACAGTGTTCAGCTAGATCCGTTCCTGTTATCTTCTTACTGACAGGCAGGCTTGTCTTGTTACAGTATTTACAGCTACCTGAAGAAAATTGCTGGTATTCTTTTGATCCTATTAGTACCACAGTCAGGCAGCTAGACTATTTACAGTTAGTGCAGTGTGTCCTACTCACAGTGTTAAGCTAAAACTATAAGTTAGTGTGGTGCGTCCACCTCACAGTGTTCAGCTAAACCTAGAAGTTAGTGTGGTGCGTCCTGCCCACAGTGTTCAGCTAGATCCGTTCCTGTTATCTTCATACTGACAGGTTGGCTTTTCTTGTTACAGTATTTACAGCTACCTGAAGAAAATTGCTGGTGTTCTTTTGATCCTATTAGTACCACAGTCAGGCAGCTAGACTATTTACAGTTAGTGCAGTGTGTCCTGCTCACAGTGTTCAGCTAAAACTACAAGTTAGTGGGGAACGTCCACCTCACAGTGTGCAGCTAAACCTACAAGTTAGTGGGGTGCGTCCTGCTCACAGTGTTCAGCTAAACCTACAAGTTAGTGCTGTGCGTCCACCTCACAGTGTTCAGCTAAACCTACAAGTTAGTGTGGTGTGTCCTGCTCACAGTGTTCAGCTAAAACTACAAGTTAGTGCGGTGCGTCCACCTCACAGTGTTCAGCTAAACCTACAAGTTAGTGCTGTGCGTCCTCCTCACAGTGTTCAGCTAAACCTACAGGTTAGCGTAGTGAGACCTCTGCACAGTGTTCATCTAAAGCTACAATTTAGTGCAGTGCATCCTGCTCACAGTGTTCAGCTAGATCCGTTCCTGTTATCTTCTTACTGACAGGCAGGCTTGTCTTGTTACAGTATTTACAGCTACCTGAAGAAAATTGCTGGTGTTCTTTTGATCCTATTAGTACCACAGTCAGGCAGCTAGACTATTTACAGTTAGTGCAGTGCGTCCTGCTCACAGTGTTCAGCTAAACCTACAAGTTAGTGTGGTGCGTCCTGCTCACAGTGTTCAGCTAAACCTAGAAGTTAGTGCAGTGCGTCTTGCTCACAGTGTTCAGCTAAAACTACAAGTTTGTGGGGTACGTCCACCTCACAGTGTTCAGCTAAACCTAGATGTTAGTGCGGTGCGTCCTGCTCACAGTGTTCAGCTAAAACTACAAGTTAGTGCTGTGTGTCCTGCTCACAGTGTTCAGCTAAACCTACAAGTTAGTGTAGTGAGACCTCTGCACAGTGTTCATCTAAAGCTACAAGTTAGTGCAGTGCGTCCTGCTCACAGTGTTCAGCTAAAACTACACGTTAGTGGGGTACGTCCACCTCACAGTGTTCAGCTAAACCTACAAGTTAGTGGGGTGCATCCTGCTCACAGTGTTCAGCTAAACCTACAAGTTAGTGTGGTGCGTCCACCTCACAGTGTTCAGCTAAACCTACAAGTTAGTGCAGTGCGTCCTGCTCACAGTGTTCAGCTAAGACTACAAGTTAGTGCGGTACGTCCACCTCACAGTGTTCAGCTAAACCTAGAAGTTAGTGCAGTGCATCCTGCTCACAGTGTTCAGATAAAACTACAAGTTAGTGCTGTGCGTCCTCCTCACAGTGTTCAGCTAAACCTACAAGTTAGCGTAGTGAGACCTCTGCACAGTGTTCATCTAAAGCTACAAGTTAGTGCAGTGCATCCTGCTCACAGTGTTCACCTAGATCCGTTCCTGTTATCTTCTTACTGACAGGCAGGCTTGTCTTGTTACAGTATTTACAGCTACCTGAAGAAAATTGCTGGTGTTCTTTTGATCCTATTAGTACCACAGTCAGGCAGCTAGACTATTTACAGTTAGTGCAGTGCGTCCTGCTCACAGTGTTCAGCTAAAACTACAAGTTAGTTGGGTACGTCCACCTCACAGTGTTCAGCTAAACCTAGATGTTAGTGCGGTGCATCCTGCTCACAGTGTTCAGCTAAAACTACAAGTTAGTGTAGTGAGACCTCTGCACAGTGTTCATCTAAAGCTATAAGTTAGTGCAATGCGTCCTGCTCACAGTGTTCAGCTAGATCCGTTCCTGTTATCTTCTTACTGACAGGCAGGCTTGTCTTGTTACAGTATTTACAGCTACCTGAAGAAAATTGCTGGTGTTCTTTTGATCCTATTATACCACAGTCAGGCAGCTAGACTATTTACAGTTAGTGCAGTGCGTCCTGCTCACAGTGTTCAGCTAAAACTACAAGTTAGTGGGGTACGTCCACCTCACAGTGTTCAGCTAAACCTGCAAGTTAGTGGGGTGCATCCTGCTCACAGTGTTCAGCTAAACCTACAAGTTAGTGTGGTGCGTCCACCTCACAGTGTTCAGCTAAACCTACAAGTTAGTGCGGTGCGTCCTGCTCACAGTGTTCAGCTAAAACTACAAGTTAGTGCTGTGCGTCCTCCTCACAGTGTTCAGCTAAACCTACAAGTTAGCGTAGTGAGACCTCTGCACAGTGTTCATCTAAAGCTACAAGTTAGTGCAGTGCATCCTGCTCACAGTGTTCAGCTAGATCCGTTCCTGTTATCTTCTTACTGACAGGCAGGCTTGTCTTGTTACAGTATTTAAAGCTACCTGAAGAAAATTGCTGGTGTTCTTTTGATTCTATTAGTACCACAGTCAGGCAGCTAGACTATTTACAGTTAGTGCAGTGCGTCCTGCTCACAGTGTTCGGCTAAAACTACAAGTTAGTGGGGTACGTCCACCTCACAGTGTTCAGCTAAACCTGCAAGTTAGTGGGGTGCATCCTGCTCACAGTGTTCAGCTAAACCTACAAGTTAGTGTGGTGCGTCCACCTCACAGTGTTCAGCTAAACCTACAAGTTAGTGCGGTGCGTCCTGCTCACAGTGTTCAGCTAAAACTACAAGTTAGTGCTGTGCGTCCTCCTCACAGTGTTCAGCTAAACCTACAAGTTAGCATAGTGAGACCTCTGCACAGTGTTCATCTAAAGCTACAAGTTAGTGCAGTGCGTCCTGCTCACAGTGTTCAGCTAGATCCGTTCCTGTTATCTTCTTACTGACAGGCAGGCTTGTCTTGTTACAGTATTTACAGCTACCTGAAGAAAATTGCTGGTGTTCTTTTGATCCTATTAGTACCACAGTCAGGCAGCTAGACTATTTACAGTTAGTGCAGTGCGTCCTGCTCACAGTGTTCAGCTAAAACTACAAGTTAGTGTGGTGCGTCAACCTCACAGTGTTCAGCTAAACCTACAAGTTAGTGCGGTGCGTCCTGCTCACAGTGTTCAGCTAGATCCGTTTCTGTTATCTTCTTACTGACAGGCAGGCTTGTCCTGTTACAGTATTTACAGCTACCTGAAGAAAATTGCTGGTGTTCTTTTGATTCTATTAGTACCACAGTTAGGCAGCTAGACTATTTACAGTTAGTGCAGTGCGTCCTGCTCACAGTGTTCAGCTAAAACTACAAGTTAGTGTGGTGCGTCAACCTCACAGTGTTCAGCTAAACCTACAAGTTAGTGCGGTGCGTCCTGCTCACAGTGTTCAGCTAGATCCGTTCCTGTTATCTTCTTACTGACAGGCAGGCTTGTCTTGTTACAGTATTTACAGCTACCTGAAGAAAATTGCTGGTGTTCTTTTGATCCTATTAGTACCACAGTCAGGCAGCTAGACTATTTACAGTTAGTGCAGTGCGTCCTGCTCACAGTGTTCAACTAAAACTACAAGTTAGTGGGGTACGTCCACCTCACAGTGTTCAGCTAAACCTACAAGTTAGTGGGGTGCATCCTGCTCACAGTGTTCAGCTAAACCTACAAGTTAGTGTGGTGCGTCCACCTCACAGTGTTCAGCTAAACCTACAAGTTAGTGCGGTGCGTCCTGCTCACAGTGTTCAGCTAAAACTACAAGTTAGTGCTGTGCGTCCTCCTCACAGTGTTCAGCTAAACCTATAAGTTAGCGTAGTGAGACCTCTGCACAGTGTTCATCTAAAGCTACAAGTTAGTGCAGTGCATCCTGCTCACAGTGTTCAGCTAGATCCGTTCCTGTTATCTTCTTACTGACAGGCAGGCTTGTCTTGTTACAGTATTTACAGCTACCTGAAGAAAATTGCTGGTATTCTTTTGTTCCTATTAGTACCACAGTCAGGCAGCTAGACTATTTACAGTTAGTGCAGTGCGTCCTGCTCACAGTGTTCAGCTAAAACTACAAGTTAGTGTGGTGCGTCAACCTCACAGTGTTCAGCTAAACCTACAAGTTAGTGCGGTGCGTCCTGCTCACAGTGTTCAGCTAGATCCGTTCCTGTTATCTTCTTACTGACAGGCAGGCTTGTCTTGTTACAGTATTTACAGCTACCTGAAGAAAATTGCTGCTGTTCTTTTGATCCTAATACTACCACATTCAGGCAGCTAGACTATTTACAGTTAGTGCAGTGCGTCCTGCTCACAGTGTTCAGCTAAACCTACAAGTTAGTGTGGTGGGTCCACCTCACAGTGTTCAGCTAAACCTACAAGTTAGTGCGGTGCGTCCTGCTCAGAGTGTACAGCTAAACCTACAAGTTAGTGCTGTGCGTCCTGCTCACAGTGTTCAGCTAAAACTACAAGTTAGTGTGGTGCGTCCACCTCACAGTGTTCAGCTAAAACTACAAGTTAGTGCGGTGCGTCCATCTCACAGTGTTCAGCTAAACCTGCAAGTTAGTACTGTGCGTCCTGCTCACAGTGTTCAGCTAAAACTACAAGTTAGTGTGGTGCGTCCTCCTCACAGTGTCCAGCTAAACCTACAAGTTATTATTTTGCGAGCTCTGCACAGTGTTCAGCTAAAGCTACCTGTAGAAGGTTGGTGGTGTTTTCCTGATCCTATCACTACCGCAGGCAGCTAAAAAAGCTACAAGTTAGTTTTTTGCGAGCTCTGCACAGTGTTCAGCTAAAGCTACCTGTAGAAGGTTGGTGGTGTTCTCATACTACAGGCAGGCAGTTGATTTTGCTAGCTGCAGTATCAGTACATATATATATATATATATATATATATATATATATATATCCCAGCTTAGTGCAGCTACAGGCCATTAGTATGTCTGGAAGGCAAAGAAGGAGAGGCAGACAGTCACAAGCCAATAAGAGAGGGCAAACAGGCTCTGTGTCTAGTGCTGGTCGTGGAGACAGTGCATCCTCATCAGCATGTGGCCGTGGGACACGCTTGGCCTTTTTTTCAGCAGCTGGCCGTGTTGAGCCGCAACATGCGGAAGACTTGGTCGAGTGGATGACCAAGCCATCCTCATCCTCCTCATCCTCTCTCACCCATGCCTAGGGTACTTTGTCTGGCAAAGCAGCGGCCTCTTCCCTTGGCTCAATGTCATCAGTGACTCCTTCCCTAGCCCCACCATGTCCTCCTGAGGAGTCCCTCGAACTGTTTGACCACAGTGTTGGGTACATGCTCCAGGAGGATGCCCAGCGTTTAGAAGGCTCTGATGATACTGAGCTCGATGAAGGCAGTAAAGTGAGCACGGACAGAGGGGGTGCCCAAGAAGAACAGCAATCTGGCAGTCATGCTCCCCCTGCTGCAGCATACTGCCAGGTTTGCTCCAGTGATGAGGAGGGAGGGGATGATGAGGTCACTGACTCAACGTGGGTGCCTGATAGGAGAGAGGAGGAGGAGGAGGTGGCACATCACCAACGAGGCAGGATGCCCTCCAGGGGCCAGCCTAAGGGCAGCACCTTGACTGCATCACACCCCAAAGCTCCGCATGTGCAGGGCGCTGCAGTCTCTGCACGTTATTCAAAAAGTTCTTTGGTGTGGGCCTTTTTTGAGATGGGTGCATCAGATCGCACAGCTGCTATTTGCAACATATGTCTCAAGCGTATCTCGCGTGGCCAAAACATCTCCCGCTTGGGCACCACATGCTTGACCAGACATATGTTGACCTGCCATGCAGTTCGTTGGCAAGCGTATCTAAAAGACCCACCTGCACTGAGAGGAATGAAGGTGTAGAATTAGGTGTGTCACAGCCAAGTACTTGTGGGCAATCTGATTTTGGTACACCGACGTCAGATTGTACCAGGCAAATTTCCCTGCCCCAGCTGCTGCACCGCCGAAAGAAATTTGCTCCCAGCCATCCACATGCCCAGAGGTTGAATGCTAGCTTGGCAAAATTGCTAGCACTTCAACTGCTGCCTTTTCAGTTGGTAGACTCTGCCCCCTTCCGTGAGTTTGTGGAATGTGCGGTTCCTCAGTGGGAGGTACCCAAATGCCACTTTTTCTCATGGAAGGCGATTCCGGCTCTCTACCGGCATGTGGAAGGCAATGTCCATGCCTCGCTGGACAGGGCGGTCAGCGGTAAGGTGCATATTACCGCTGACTCATGGTCCAGCAGGCATGGACAGGGACGTTACCTAAGTTTCACGGCGCATTGGGTGACTCTGCTGGCAGCTGGGAAGGATGCAGGACAAGGTGCAGTAGTGTTGGAGGTTGTTCCGCCACCACGCCTCCAAAATGCTAATGATTGTGACACACCTCTCTCCTCTACCCCCTCCTCTTCTTCTTCCTCCATGGCCCCTTCCTGTGATTTGTCCTCGGAACCAGCGGTGCTCCGTAGCCGTTCAAGGGGCTACGCAAGTACACAGGCCAAAAGATGCCATGCGGTGCTTGAGCTGGTGTGCTTGGGGGACAGGAGCCACACTGGGGCAGAGGTTCTGTCAGCTCTGCAGGGGCAGGTTCAGAGGTGGTTGACGCCACGCCAACTTAAGGCAGGAATGGTGGTTTGTGACAATGGCACCAACCTCCTCTCTGCCCTCCGACAGGGACAAATGACCCATGTGCCCTGTTTGGCTCACGTCCTTAACTTGGTGGTGCAGCGGTTCTTGGGCAGGTACCCGGGCTTACAGGATGTCCTGAGGCAGGCCAGGAAAGTCTGTGTGCATTTCCGTTGGTCATATAATGCCAGTGCTCGGCTGACGGACCTCCAAAAGGAGTTTAACCTGCCCAAGAACCGCCTAATCTGTGACATGCCCACCAGGTGGAACTCAACATTGGCCATGCTGCAGCGGCTGCACATGCAGCAGAGGGCCATCAATGAGTACCTGTGCGACTATGGCACCAGGACAGGGTCAGGGGAGCTTGGTTTTTTCCCACACCAGTGGGCCATGATCAGGGATGCATGCACTGTCCTGTCACCATTTGAGGAGGCCACGAGGATGGTGAGCAGTGACAGTGCATGCATCAGTGACACTGTCCCCCTTGTCCACCTGTTGGAGCACACGCTGCGTGGAATAATGGACAGGGCACTTGAGGCAGAACAGAGGCAGGAAGAGGAGGACTTCCTTAGCTCTCAAGGCCCCCTTTATCCAGACAGTGTTCCTGCGTGCCCGCCGATCACACAGGAAGAGGAGGAGGAGGAGGAGGAGGAAGAAATGGAGGTGGAGCCTCGCACTCAGCATCAGCAGCAGTCTTTAAGGGATCAGTCCCAAGAAACACATGGACTTGTACGTGGCTGGGAGGAGGTGGCTGCGGACCATGTCGTCCTTAGTGACCCAGAGGACTCCGGACCGAATGCCTCAGCAAACCTACGCTGCATGGCCTCCCTGATCCTGCAAAGCCTGCGTAAGGATCCTCGTATTCGTGGTATCAACGAGAAGGACCAATACTGGCTTCCAACCCTCCTTGATCCACGTTACAAGGGTAAGGTTGCAGACCTTATCTTGCCATCGCAGAGGGAGCAGAGGATGAAACATCTTCGGGAGGCCTTGCAGAAAGGTCTGTGCAATGCGTTCCCAGAGACTGGGAGGTTACAAACTCCTGTTTCTGGTCAATGTGTTGCTGAGGCTTCGGTCAGTCAAAGAAGGAGCGGTGGAGAAGGTGGCCATCTGACCGATGCGTTCAGACAATTTTTTGGTCCGCAGCCCCAAGGTATGATCGGTTCCAGCAACCATCGCCAGCGTCTGTTTTACATGGTGCAGGAATACCTAGGGGCAAGATCTGACTTGGACACCTTTCCCACCAAAAATCCTCTGGGTTACTGGGTCTTGAGGATGGATCACTGGCCAGAGCTTGCACAGTATGCAATTGAGCTACTGGCCTGTCCTGCATCCAACATTCTTTCGGAACGCACATTCAGTGCTGCTGGAGGCTTTGTAACCGATCACAGGGTGCGTCTGTCCACCGACTCGGTCGATCGACTGACCTTCATAAAAATGAATCAGTCTTGGATCACCACCAGCTACCAAGCACCTGATGCTGATGTAACCGAATAATTTTTTTTGAAACCTCAGATCCCTTCAAAGACTTCCTATGCTGATGCTGAGCGACTATCCCTGAGTAATTATCCTCTTCCTCCTCAATCATCACGCTGATAGCTTGTAAGAACATTTTTGGTTCTGGGCGCCACCACCAGTGCCTAAGGCCCAATTTTTCAGCCCCTGTTTAACAGGGGTGTGTAATTACAATTTTTGATGCAATACTTTGCAGCAGGGCTCGTTTCTGCGTTACAACTAGAGTATCTGTGAGGGGTTGCAGTGTTGTAGCACCAGCACCAGTGCCTAAGGCCCAATTTTTCAGCCCCTGTTTAACAGGGGCATGTAATTACAATTTTTGGTGCAATACTTTGCAGCAGGGCTCATTTCTGCGTTCCAACTAGAGTATCTGTGAGAGGTTGCAGTGTTGTGGCACCAGCACCAGTGCCTAAGGCCCAATTTTTCAGCCCCTGTTTAACAGGGGCATGCAATTACAATTTTTGATGCAATACTTTGCAGCAGGGCTCATTTCTGCTTTCCAACTAGAGTATCTGTGAGAGGTTGCAGTGTTGTGGCACCAGTGCCTAAGGCCCAATTTTTCAGCCCCTGTTTAACAGGGGCCTGTAATTACAATTTTTGATGCAATACTTTGCAGTAGGGCTCATTTCTGCGTTCCAACTAGAGTATCTGTGAGGGGTTGCAGTGCACCAGCACCAGTGCCTAAGGCCTAATTTTTCAGCCCCTGTTCAACAGGGGCATGTAATTACAATTCTTGATCTAATATTTCACAGCAGGGCCCATTTCTGCACCCACCAAGAGCGAGTGAGGACTTACAGTGTTGTGGCACTACCACCACCAAAGGCCCAATTTTTCTGCCCTTGTTCAACAGGGGCATGTAATTACAATTCTTGATCTAATATTTCACAGCAGGGCCCTGTGAGGGCTTACAGTCTTGTGGCCACAACAACACCTAAGGCCCAAATTTCTGCTGAGTATATAGGGCAGGCCCCTACTTTCAAACATCTAACTTACAAACGACTCCTACTTGCAAACGGAAGGAGACAACAGGAAGTGAGATGAAATCTACCCCTAGGAAGGGAAATTCTCTCCTGTAAGAGTTAATATGGGAAAAAACATTTCTCCTTTCCACTGATGCTTTCCAATCCTTGTTCCACAAAAAAACCCAAATTTTCAAAAAACATTTGTCATTGGGACAAAAAGTGAGGTGAAATCTTCTGAAGAGGAGGAAAGACAGCAAAACAAATGTCACAGGGGTGATAACCCTTCCCTATGTTTTCCAAAAAGCTTAAAAAAGATTTTTTGGCTGGAGCTAAACATGTTAAAAATATACCCGTTAAAAATTACAAACAGATTCTACTTAACAACAAACCTACAGTCCCTGTCTTGTTTGCACCACCTGTATACTGCTGTTCAGAGTATATAGGGCCTGGTGGCCCCACACCTTTCCTTATTTTAATTTGGGTGCGGAGTTCCCCTTAATATCCATACAAGACCCAAAGGGCCTGGTAATGGTCTGGGGGATACCCATGCCGTTTGTCTTACTGATTTTCATCCATATTGCCAGGACCCAACATTACATTAAACCCGCAAGCAGTTTTAAATGAGATTTTTTCCTTTAAAAATGACATTTTGTGCAGGGACTGTTCTAAACACGGGAAACACGCGCCACTTTACAGGCATATTATAGACACACCCCAGGTACGATATTTAAAGGAATATTTCACTTTTTTTTTTTTTTACTTTAAGCATCATTAAAATCACTGCTCTCGAAAAAACGGACGTTTTTAAAAGTTTTTTTTGCATCGATACAAGTCCCCTGGGGTAGGACCCAGGTCCCCAAACCCTTTTTAGGACAATACCATGCAAATTAGCCTTTAAAATGAGCACTTTTGATTTTGAACGTTCGAGTCCCATAGACGTCAATGGGGTTCTAACGTTCGTGCGAATTTTCGGTCCGTTCGCAGGTTCTGGTGCGAACCGAACCGGGGGGTGTTCGGCTCATCCCTAATATACATATACATTTTCTCTGTATTCTGACAGGTCCATGCCCTCCATACCCTAATCTGGGT
This sequence comes from Aquarana catesbeiana, assembly GCF_042186555.1. Lineage (NCBI taxonomy): Eukaryota > Metazoa > Chordata > Amphibia > Anura > Ranidae > Aquarana > Aquarana catesbeiana. The sequence goes on from NC_133325.1 coordinate 297,836,741, forward strand.
GGCTCCTGCGAGCTCTGACCTGCCGCTTCCGCTGACTTGTGTGTATGTGTGTCTTTGACACCACCGCATTACCCTGGTTCTATGAACATCTCCATATGCCTTATATTCACCAAATGAGATGATGCAAATTTCCTCTGTGCTTAGGGAATATCTCCTTGCACACTAATTAAACCTCCTAAAAGGACCTTCTGGGTGTGGGACCCAATCTGCCTGCATATGTACTTTGTAATTTCCCTGCCATTAGGAGAGCATTTTTGATTTGTGAGTATTTAATTTCATATCTTTGACTGTATTTCTGCCATTTCATAATTTTATGTTAATATATGAATGAACTGTAAACTTATAATGTTTGGGTACTTTCATACATACATATTTATACTTTCTTATTATTTTTTTCTGATAGAAATGCAACAATACAACCTACCTAACCCCTGAAGAAGGAAGTACACTTTTCATAAAAAGAAACTTACCTTTCTATGACTTTTTCCGAAACATGTAGGGTGGTTGGTTATTTAATAACTACGCTTTTTAGCGCTGTTTGTAGCATTCATAAGCTATGTACATCATTTGCATTTATGATCATGCTCTTCTTAATTTTTAAGCTATTTTGTATTTTTGTATATTCTCCAATTGTATTTTGAATAAAATTTGTAAAATGTTATATATTTGGTATCCCTTCTCTATACTATCCTTCATTGGCTTTCTGCCCATATTATCCCTTGGGGACACCCTCTTTTCTTACAAGTTTGTCTTTGGGATGTGGCAGAAGCCTCTAAGATCAGTCTCTTGCATAGTTTCCTCTCCTCAAATAATTTTTCTACCTGCCACAGACAGGGCAGCTCCCTGAACATATCAATGAATATGGTGATAAAGTCCTGATCCTTCAATATATCCATTTTCTCTGCAAGACACAACACAAGAAAAACCCTAATGTCAGGCTAAACTCTTCTAATCTTGTCCCAATATAGGTATCAATCTATAAGCAGTATAGGCCCAAGATTAAATGTTACCTTCGTTATCATGATCGGCGCTTCTGATACTCCTTCCCCCGCTCACAGAACGTACGTACTACGCATGCGTGTTATGCTTTATATACACTGCACATGCGTGAAACTCCGCCCACCCCTGACGTTCTATCTAGTCTATTCCCCGCCCCTTCTCTTTCGGCACAGTGCGGAAGAGCACATGGCGGAGACACAACAGGTGTGTGCTAATTATAGCAACGAGGAGGAGGAAAGCCCGGAGCCACAAACATCACGATCCCGGAGGAGATGATTTAAGGCCTCAAATATGTCCTTTGTGGAGATGGTGGAGATGGTGGACATCTTGAAAAGGGCTGACTATGATGGGAAGTATGGACCTTACCCCAACCCCAATGTCAGAAAAGCCAAGATCATGGTGAAAGTTGTGAAGAGTCTGCACAGAAATTTTGGGGTACGACGATCCAAGGATCAACTCAGGAAATGGTGGTCGGACATCAAATTAAGGGAGCACGATCAGTATAGAAGGATCAGGAGAGTGCTGCAAAAAAGTAAGTAGTTGTCCTGTGTTCCTATTCGTTATTTTTATTTCGTTCGTGCTGCTCCATGTGCTTTTCTTTACTGTTGTACAGTTTAAAATGGCATCTTTCATGTTCATGGACACATTATTCGTTCGTAGGAAACATTTTTCGTTCGGCTATAAAACACCATGTTTTGTCCAGATGCAGTTCAATACATTTTTTCTGGCCTACTTCTCTTAAAATAATTTTGGTGTCTAGATGGGTTTGTAACTAGAATGAAATGCAAACTAGATTCTGTGTAAGGAGAGGACACTCAGCAGCTGTTTACACATCTGGACACTGTAACACTAGTGTGGGACACCAGAACACCCTTTTTTATTAGGGGGCCCACACAGGTGCTCCAGTGTATACTACAGGGGTGTCTTCATCTGTGAAGCTTGTACAAAACAGGTAAGTATTCAAGCTTGACAAAGGAAAACAATATTTGTTCATCTTGGAACTCTGCCAAAAGAGACAATTGTACCCCACTTCTAAGCAATATTTCCTATTCCTATTTCTGCCATCAAATATCTGTGTGCTAAGTGTACCTATTTTTTTTTTACATAGGGGAGAAAAGACTCAGAGGATACCACTCAACAGATGAGACCACAGATCCCCCACCTCAGGAAGAAGGGGAAATCCCACAAAGCCAAGCAGAGGAGGAGGAGGGAGACTTGGTGGAAATAGTCATCACAACAGGTGAGTGTCTGCGACCACAGGCTCAGGTAAGAGATGGATGATGGCATATTTAAAAAGACATGGTGTGTTTTTGTTTCTATATTTTTAGGTGATTGTGATGTTGTGGAAAAAGGTCATTTCACCAGTGAAAGTGCCCAGATCCTGATCGGGGAGATCATGGGGTGTAATAGGGACTTGGAAAAAATAAAGCAAAACATCAATGATGTTCAAAACAAAATGAAGAACATCATTGATGTTTTAGGGAGAATTTAAAACCCCTTGAAATCTCAAGTTATTTCAGTTTTTTTTGTCCGGAAAATTTTTGGAACTTTTTTTGACATATTCTCGAAAAGCCAAATTTTGTGTGTCAACATATGGTATCTTCCATCACGGGAGATCAATGTATGCGTTTTGGGGGTGCAACCCCTTCCTCAATAATAAAGTAGCTGAGAGGAAGGGGTTGCACCCACAAAACACATCCCTTGATCCCCCATGATGGCAGCTAGCACATGTTGACATTCGGCAATTTGTGTGCATCTTCAAAATTTGGCTTTTCCAGGGGTGACATCACCCCATCTGAATGCAATATCATACACAGTTTATAAATACTCATGTCTGATATTGCCTTCAATTTCTATAAAAGTTGAACTTTGTAAGTTCCAGATTTGTGTATTTCTTGTTGGTTTTAAACGTGCCTGTTTTACCTTAAAAGGACATTTCTACTTTTAATGTGACCTAAAAATTTGTTATAAAACAAACATGTTGGTTTGTTTTAAAAACCTTTTATAAATGCACATGTGATTGTGCTTGTATTAAAAAGATTGATAATCAACAGTGTGTGGCTTCTTATTTCAATGCTCATAAAATTTTTTGCGATAAAATTGGTGTTTTCAGTGACAATGGGGGTTATTTCCTAAGGGCAAATCCACTTTCACTACAAGTGCAGTTTCAGTGCAGTCTCAAGTGCACTTGTAGTGCAAAGTGTCTTTGCCTTTATCAAATAACACCCAACAGTGCTTTATAATTTTACAGAATCATGCCATTTTCACGACTCCCCAAATTTCAGTCATGGTCAGCTAAAAGAAACACAAGCAGTAAATGTAAGCAAATATTTGTTCAGTTTAAAAAATTTTTTTATTTAAAAAATGTCTCAGACATTGTCTGGCATATTGATGGCCCCCTACCTGCAAAGTATTCCATGTATCTTATACGGACCTCGCGGGCACTCAGGGGGGCAAGCCAGGACGGCCAGCTTCAAGCGCCATCAGGGTTGGTTCATTGAGATTAATTCTGGCTTCAGGCCCAACTGAGCCAGCATAGTTCACAGAATTTCTCCTTAAAAAGTTGTGGAGAACACAGCAAGCCAGGATGATGTGATTGAGTTTATACTCCGCCATGTGTATCGGTGTAAGAAATAGGTGGAACTGGCTGGCCATTATTCCAAACGTGTTCTCCACCACTCTTCTGGCTCTGGCCAGCTGGTAATTAAAAACCCTCTGGTCCGGGGTGAGGGTCCTCATAGGGAATGGCCGCATAAGATGATCCCCCAGCGCAAACGCTTCATCCGCAACAAAGACGAATGGGAGTCCTTCCACTTTGTCTGATGGAGGTGGCAAGTTCAAGCTGCCATTCTGTAGATGCCTGTAGAACTCTGTGTGGGTGATGATTCCACCATCTGACATCCAGCCATTCTTCCCCACGTCCACATACAGGAACTCGTAAGTAGCTGACACCACCGCCAACATCACAATACTATTGAACCCCTTGTAGTTGTAATAGTATGACTCCGAGTTGGGTGGTGCGACAATGTGGACGTGTTTCCCATCAATTGCCCCTCCGCAGTTAGGAAAGTCCCACTGCTGGGCAAAGTGGGAGGCCACAGTCTGCCATTCCTGTGGGTTGGAAGGAAACTGTGGAGTCAAACAAGAAAAAAAAATATTAATTTTGCACATAAACATGAAAAGCAGATTAGACACAAACATTCTTGGCCAACATCAGTATAACATTTTTTTTAGGGAGTATTTAACCGGTTCAGTACAGGGCATTTTCACCCCCTTCCTTCCCAGGCCAATTTTTAGTTTTCAGCGCTGTCGCATTTTAAACGACAATTGCGCGGTCGTGCGACGTTGTACCCCAAAAAAATTGACGTCCCTTTTTCCCCACAAATAGAGCTTTCTTTTAGTGGTATTTGATCACCTCTGTGTTTTTTATTTTTTGCGCTATAAACAAAAGAAGAGCGACAATTTTGAAAAAAACACAATATTTTTTACTTTTTGCTATAATAAATATCCCAATTAAAAAAAAAAAAACACATTTTTTCCTCAGTTTCAGCCGATACGTATTCTTCTACATATTTTTGGTAAAAAAAATCAAAATAAGCGTATATTGATTGGTTTGCGCAAAAGTTATAGCGTCTACAAAATACGGAATGGATTTATGGCATTTAAAAAAAAAAATTATTTATTTTTAGTGGCGATCGCGATTTTTTTTCATGACTGCGACATTATGGCGGACACATCGGACACTTTTGACACTTTTTTGGGACCATTCACACTATACAGTGATCAATGCTATAAAATTGCATTGATTACTGTGTAAATGTGACAGGCAGTGAAGGGGTTAACCACTAGGGGGACACAAGGGGTTAATATGTTTCCTAAGGGAGTGTTTCTAACTGTAGGGGCGGGGACGTACAAGGGAAGGAGACCGATCAGTCTTCCGCTGTACTAGGAACACAGATCGCTCTCCTCTCACCTGTCAGGACGTGGATCTGTGTGTTTACACACACAGATCCACGGTCCAGCCCAGTTAACGGGCAATCGTGGGTGCCCGGCGGACATCGCGGCCACCGGGCACACACACCGGGTCCCGAGCAATGCGGCGGGCGCGCACGCGCGCCGATTGCCGGGAATCCCAGGCCGTCATATGACGTCCACCCAGGATGGGAGATCCCATCTGTGGACGTCATATGTCTATGGCTGGGTAGGGAAGTGGTTAAAGATCAAGGTATAAGGTCCACCTATCAGATTTCCTCCCCCCCTCTCATGGGCCATTTAAATAAATTTATGGGAGGAGATGTTTTGGACAGGTAACCCTCTCCACTTCAATGAGAGATGAATGCCTAAATAATGTGTATTACTTTGGCCAGCCCCTCCTTGCTTACACTATTGGCAGCCCACTGGACAGGTAAGAAGTGTCATAATACAAAGAGATAAATATACACTGTACACATTTTAGCACATTTTTACATTCTGCTATTACCTATCAAGAAAATAATAGGATACAAAAACTTTGAACAGTACCATTTGAAAGTATTCAGGCAGGCCTTTGCACTACATGCTTTGGGGAATTCATCCATAAATCTCACCACAAAAGAGGTGGGTATAGTGTGTATGGGTTTGGCAAAGTCAGCAGATAGAGGGTTGAGGATAGATAGAGGATTGGTATCAGCTGAGTTAGCAGTTGGGGGGAGGGAGGGTTCCAAATTATTTTGGGACCCAAAAAAAGCCTCTGGCACTCTGCCAGAATTTCAAGCACATATCACAATTTTCAACATTTTAGGGGGTACTTAGGGTAAAGCACTACTATGGAGCTGACAAAATACATTGTTAAGTGACTACACGAGGTAAGGAGGTGAGGAGGCCCAGGAGAGCATGCTGGGGAGGTTAGTGAAGGCAAATATGTATGAAGGACAAAAAAAATTGCATAAAAATCCAACATGCATGAGGACAAAGGGGACATTCACAGCATATTACAATCATGGTAATTAGGGAATGAGGAAAGAAATACAATATATTATCAAACATTAAAAACAATAAAACGTGATGTTAAAGGATAAAAATCTTTCCTTCATATACTCCTTCTGCAGGACCTGGAAGTTGGCAGATTAGGTCTCTGGGATAATGATCCCCAGAGCCTGGGGGGAGATGCCTGTCGAGAACTTGAGGTCCTGCAGGCTTCTCCCCATCGCCAAGTACCGCAGGGTGGCGACGAGCCTCTGCTCCGGAGTGATGGCTTGCCTCATTCAGGTATCCTGCCTGCTGATATAGGGAGTCAGCAAAGCCAACAAACGGTGAAATACGGGGTTCGTCATCCAGAGAAAGTTCCTGAAATCATCAGGATTATTCTCACGGATCTCACGGAGCAAAGGCATGTGACAGAACTGGTCACGCTGGAGCATCCAATTCTTGGTCCATGAACTCCTCCCCACCCTGTTCACTTTCTCAGGGTTCCTATTGAAGAAATTTGGAGGACAACCTGGGGACAAGAATATTTTCTTCTGGCTCCCACTAATTTTCTTCAGGTGGGTATCCCTTCCACTTAACAAGAAACTGAATATGTCTCCCTCGTTTTCTGCAACAGTAACTGGAGGTGGCGGTAGGCCTTCCCTTCCTGGAAAACGATCTGAAACAGCAGGTTTAAGAAGAGACACATGAAAGACCGGGTGGATCTTGTAAGACTGAAAAAGACTAAGTTCAAAAGCCACAGGATTGATCATTCTTCTAATTACCTCAGCTCCAGCTTACGAGAAGGACAGGGGAGTTTTCAGTTGGTCATAGATAGCCAGACCCTGTCACCAACCTTGAAGGCCAGGGTCTCCATTCTCTTACTATTATAATGTCTTTTGTAGTCATCCTGGGCCTTTTGTATTGCCTCCTGCAGGATTTATTAGTTCATAGAGATAGAGGTTAGTCTTGCACCGCGGATACAGCGGTTTCTGGCAGAGAATCCAGAAAAAAGCATGGGTCAAAGCCATAGTTTGCCCAGAATGGGGTTTGTTTGGTAGCTGCATGCACTGTGTTGTTGTCGGCAAATTCAGCACAGGTGACCAGAGATACCCAATTGTCCTGTGAAAAGGTGGAGAAACAATTAAGATATGCTCCAAGGTCTCCAAGACCATTGCTTTGTGGGTGGTAGGCTGAGGACAAGCAGATGTCAATATTTAATATTTGCAAAGGGTTCTCCAAAATTTGGAGGTGAACTGCACACCTCTGTCTGACACAATACTTCTGGGCAGGCCATGAAGTCTCACTATTTTTTTCATAAAAGCGTGAGCCATGTCTACGGCAGAAGGTGTACCCACCAGAGGCACAAACTTTGACATCTTAGATAATTGATCAATGACTACAAAGACAGATGTAAATCCTTCAGGGGGAGGCAGACCAACTATATAAATAAAGTCCATGGACATAATTTTCCAGGGCAAATCAGAAATTGGTAAGGGCCTTAGCAGGCTTAATTTAGCTTCCGAGAAGAAAAAAGCGGGTTGCAATAGCAAAAAATTTTGTGGTACTGGAGGAATCCACTTCAGGGGGGTCTCTGAGAACATTTGTGAAAGTACATCTGCCTTGCTGTTTTTAGACTCTGGTCAGTAAGAGATGTGAAAGTTAAACTGAGAGAACAAAGCCCATCCAAAAGATATCACCATTCTTTTAAGGCTATTTTGATTGCCAGTAGCTCCTGATTACCGACATCTTAATTCCTCTCTGCTTGACGCAGCTTCCGAGAAGACAAAGCCACTGGATGAAGCAAGGCTTTAGGCCCCATACGCTGGGACAAGATTGCCCCAGTGGCAAAGTACTGGGTGTCAAAGTACTGAGGCAGGCCACCAAGACACCTTTTGGGGGTCCATAGTGATACAATCAGTGGATATAATCAACCCTAGCAACTGGATGGTTTGCTTTTCAAATTTGCATTTCTCCGCCTTTTCATAGAGTCCATGCTTCCTGAGGGTAGACAATTTTTTTTTACGTACACACAGTGCAATTCCAGAGATGCTGAGAAAATGAGAATATAATCAAGATAGACAATAAGGAAGTGTTTCAGAAATTCTCTAAAGATGTAATTCATGAGGTGTTGGAAAGTGGCCGGGGCATTGCAAAGTCCAGTAGAAAACAAAGCCAAGCCGCTCCAGTTGAAAGCAATCCCACACTTTAACCTCACGGTGCAGGTCAGGTCCGCAATCTGGATAGGCTCAACTGGAACAGGAAAAGGTTTGACCACACTCACAGGTTTGAAGAAAAAGTAAAATCTTTATTGAAGATAAAAATCACCAGACAACATCGTAGACATCATGACATCAATGCAGACCTGGCAGATATTAACACATTTCACGAATTGAAATTCGCTTAGTCATAATCATTGCAAAGTCCGAAAGGCATTCAAAATGTCCGAAACAGGTTCAAAAAGCCGTTTTCCACTCATCTCCCTCTCTAATTCGGACTAAGTTGTAGGCACCGTGGAGATCTAGTTCAGTGAAGACTTGAGCAGCTCGAAATCTTTGAAAACGTTTGGGTATGAGAGGGAGCGGTAATTGTAATTTTGTTTAACTCCCTGTAATCTACTGCAGGCGCCTGAATCAAATTGACTTCTTCTTCCACCACCTGCAACAAGTTAGGCAGAATAATATTAGAGGGAGAGCATCTAACAACAGAGGCATATGTGGGATGAGTGGACAGAAACTTACTGGGTCTCACAGGGGAGTTTAGAAGAAAATGTCCAGTACCGCCACAGTACAGGCAAAGTTTGGCTTGCCGGCTGCGCATCCTTTCTTTGAGGGTCAGAGTAGACTGCATCAGGTTGATCTGCATGGGTTATCCCTCCGAAAATGCAGAAGTGGAGATGGGTGTATTGGTGGTTACTGGAGGTACTTTGGGCATTATCCAAGTGGGTCTGTAAGATTGAGTCCATTCAAACCACCTCTCCTGTAATCAGCAGTCGAGCTGTATGGCCAGCTGTATAAGGTGTTCAAGCGTTCTAGGAGTTTCCATCCGGCTAGTTCATCATTGAGCACCTCGAACAGGCCAAGCCAGAACTGGTACTTGAGTGTGGCTTCATTCCAGCCTGTATCTACTGACCATTTGCGTTTAATCCTCTATGGGCCGGCGCCTTTGTTGGAGTGTTCGCAGGGCTGCCCCAGCTGTAGCTATTTGCTGGGAGTCATCATAAAGCTATGACATGGGTTCAAAGAAGGCTGAGACCTGATTCTTTTGCTCCATAAGATGATGGGCCTAAGATTGTGGTTCATCTGTGAGCAAGGAGATGATGAAACTGACTTTGACAATTTTAAGTGAGAAAGTCCATCGTTGCAGAGCTATGTATAACTGGCTGGTGTTTTTTAAAGCTCTGAACCTTCTTTGGTCCCTGGAGAAACATTCTGGTATGGGGACCCTTGGTTCAGGTAGAGGCACCACTATCATGGGTGTAACATTGGTGCATTCAGAGGCAACGAAAGCTGAAGCAGGGTCCTGGTTGGCAGGAGAGGACGTAGAGGCAATCCTCTGCAGGTGACCTTCCAGTTGGAAATAAACTTCTTGCGTGAGGGCTGCAACTTGTTGGCACAAAGCCTCCAGCAGAGACGCACCTCTGTCGGCTTCAGACATCTTATGGCTGACTGGTACTGTCACGTAACTGGTCCTGAACCCGAAATGCTGAGAGGGCTCTCCTTGCTACTGAGTACTCAGTGACCCCGAAGGTGATAACAGGGGACATGAAACCCAAATAAGCAGGGATTGCCAGCTTGGCCATAGATGAGAGATGGTGGTGTGGAGATCTCTCTGTAAATGCATACCAGATAAGGCATGCAGTAGGACCCAGGAGAGCTGAATGTGGTGCAGACTGCACACAGTGGGAAGCAGTTCGCAATGGTAAGTGCAGCAGGCTGGATACAGTATGTAAGTACTGAAGGTTGGAGCAACAGGTGAGTACTGTTGATAGGTACTGCAGGCTGGGTATAGCAGGTAGATCCCAAGGTGGATCACAGCAGACAAGGCAAAGCAGAAGGCGTAGTCAGGGATGGTAGCAGTCAGGAAGCCAGTAGTCAGCAGATCAGGTATCAGAATCAAGAAGTGTCCAAGGGCAAGCTGGGTCAGTAGCAGGTGATCAGAAACAGCAGAAAACACAGGAACAGGAATCAGGAAGCTGAAGACTAGTCAGCAATGTCTATGTGCCACGATCATCCTTTTAAAGGCCTGAGGGTGCCAGGATATGACGTGCATTGCATGCACCGTATTTGTGCGAGTGCAGCCATATTGGGAATTGGCTACTGTACCAGGTCTGCAGATAAATATCCTTCTGGCTCGTTCCCTGAAACAGGTCCTGATCTGCAGCCGGGGGTGGATGCAGCATAGCCCTGGGGCTATGGGTAGATGGGTTGGAAAAAAAGAGCTGTGCGGCATGTGGTGCCTGGGACCCAGTAAGACCAGAGCCAGGTTAGCTTGCATTAATGGTGGGTCTGGGCTGTGAACTGCAACCGCCACTATTTTGTTGTAACCTGGCTCCCACAGAGGGAAAGAAAGTTGTTAGCTTCTTTGGCTGGGGCCGTTCCATGAACTTTGCTATTGCTTAGCTATTGCTATTTATATGTACTGCAAGAAAGAATTACAAGGCAATACTATGCAGATACTTCACATTTGGTCATTGGAAAATTAAAACAGATTCTAATGCCTTGAATAGCTTGCAGGAATGCAGAGGAAAATGTAGTAATATTCAAATGTCTGTTTGCTAGATTAGAGAATTCAAACAGATTGTACAAGTGTACTGTAAATGCACCTTGAGTGTCATTTCATCCCAAAGAACACAATGAGAACAGATGAAATTTGTAATAGATATTATTACAACAATCCTAACACAATGCCCTGTTATAAAGCATGAACACGGAAATTAAATGATCACTAATTGGAACCTTGCTGAATAAATAACACATGAACAAGATAATAATTAGACGTCATGCTGCTCTAGGCACGCCTTAATTATTTTTCCCACTGTACAAGCACCACCGCCTGTACCATGCTGTTATTTTTGAAACCACTAATACTAGAATGTGTTGTTGAAAAGACCGTGCGCTTTATATTCACCGCTACTAATGAATTTTACCAATCACCAAAAGAGCAGGAGAAAGGACATATGGATTTTTATTTCATAAAATATCGTGAGCCTTCTAACTCCTCTCAATATCCCTACACTACCTTACTCCTATGTTTCTTTCTGAATGTCACAACGATTGTCATGAGCTAAACAAAGAAAAAATAGTCTGTAAATTTTGAGGTGTGATCTCACTCACCTGGCTGTTGTAGACATTGGCCCAAGGATGCCATTATGGTAAATATAACACTGCATGCAAATATCAATGTTCAATATATATATATGTATAACTAACATGAATGGAAAAAGGGAGAGGCTTTACCAAATAGGTTTTTAGTCCAAAGACAGTTAATTATCCTATATACTTTCTCTGTATTCTCTGTATTCTCTGTCTGAATTAAAAGATACAAGTAGTCTATAGGTGATCGGACACTTTACAGGAATTTCTGGTGGAATCTTTCTTCACAGAATTTGTGAAAAAGCTTATGAAATTGGGACTTTTTAAAAATTTATTTAATCGTGGTTGGACTGCACATTGCACTTTATGTATTCATTTTTATTTATTTTTTATTGCACTTTAGGAGCACACAATGTATATAAATTTTGCGTAAATTAGATGTGTTAACATTTATTGTATAGGAGATGATGAATTATTCAATATTTTAGTTTGCATTTTTAAAGAGATAGTACAGTGATTGCACATCACACTTTATTAACACTTAATTTATATGAATGTTGTATTAATTTGGGAATTTGATTTATAGGGCACTTTGCACCTTTTGATTTTTAAGAGATAGGGCACTCATTCCCAGGTTATAAAAAAGTGACCAGTGCAAACAATGTTTTCAGTGCAGTTACCCATGTAGAAAGTTTATAAAATTTCCACAAATTGATAGCATAAATCTAAAAATCCTGTGCAAAAAATAAATCCAGTGCCAATGTAATTGAACAAATTGAAGTTGGAAGCTGATTGGCTACCATGCACAGCTGCACCAGATTTTTCACTCTCCAATTTTAGTAAATCAAGCCTCATGTGTGCTCCACCTTCCACACAAACTATTCACCAAACATAATGATCATCAGACTTTATTCATATCACAAAAAAACAGATTCTCTCTTTTTTCCTGCCAATATGCCTTAAATTTGCTCAGTCTTATCTAAAATCTATGGAGATTTTCTATAGAGCAGACATGCCAAACTGGTGTTGCCTGGGCCACATGTGGCCCTTTTATATCTTCTTAGCAGCCCTAGCTGGTTTAGGAACTTACATTTTTATCAAGCCCATGCTGTTTTCCAGCTGAAAAACAATAAACACCCTGCACAATTCTAAGCTAAATACTTCAGGAAAGGTTTTTGGTCCCTTTCTCTAGGACACAATGTCGTAAATTGCATTTATTACCACAATGTTGAATTGTCTATGTTCTATAAGTATTTTTCAAAGAAATAGGGTGGTCTTCAACAGACATAATGTAACCCTTTGAAGATTAGTTCCACTCAGTTCTGAGTGTAAAATGTGATATTGTTTTCTAAATATTGCAGCACTGTGTCTCATTAAACAATGTGCATATAAAATTTTTATTAAACATTTCATGATCAAAAAAAAAAATTTAATTAAAAAATGAAAATGTCAAAAGTCTACTGATGAAGGCCAATGAGAAGCCAACATGCGTTTAGAGGGGAGTTTTTATCTTGTAAGTGGATTTGCTTTGGGGGCTTTTAATAAACATGCAGAGTACACTATGGCACCTGTGTTTGTTGTTTCATGTCTATAACCTATGGAAGTAATAGCGTGATTGAGCACTTATGAGAAAGTAAAGGAAGGTTTGCCTGACGGCAACACAAATGCTGATTACCCACACAGAGGAGCAGTCTGGAGACTGTAGGATTACCATTGGAGAGTGAAAGTTGATCCACTGTGGTGGACACGAGCAGTGATTTGTCTATGCTTTTACATTCATCTTTGAGGTGAGCAGGCACTTTAGCTGGTGGAGGTGTGCACTGGATATTGGTCCTTTTGAGGACGAACACACACAGCGCTGATTGTTTTGGAAGCATTGACACAGATGAACTGGTTTTTTTTTAATTTTTTGACATTTTCATTTTTTAATTTAAAATATTTTTTTTTGATCTTGAAATGTTTAATATACATTTTGTATGCACATTGTTTAATGAGACACAGCACTGCACTGTTTAGAAAACAATATTGAATTTGGTGTGGTGTATCACTGTAATGCCACGTACAGACAATCGGACATTCTGACAACAAAATCCTGGATTTATTTCCGATGGATGTTGGCTCAAACTTGTCTTGCATACACATGGTTGCACAAATGTTGTTGGAAATCCTGAACGTCAAGAATGCAGTGACGTACAACACGTATGACGAGCCAAGAAAAGTTCAATAGCCAGTGCGGCTTTTCTGCTTGATTTTGAGCATGCGTGGAATTTTGTGTGTTGGAATTGTGTACACACGATCGGAATTTACTACAACGGATCTTGCTGTAGGAAAATTTGAAAACCAGCTCTCAAATTTTGTTTGTCAGAAATTCCGACAAAGAATGTCTGATGGAGCCTACACACAGTCGGATTTTCCGATAACAAGCTCACATCGAACATTTGTTGTCGGAAATTCCAACCGTGTATACGCGGCATAAGTGTTCAGCAGCTGTGCAGTCACATATATTGGCGATTTTACACATTTACCCTGTTATAGGAGGAAGTAATTTATTTTGGAGCTGATTGTTTTTTTCACAATTTAAAATGTGATATGATTGTTTAAGCGAGTGTGACATGAGTGCTTATATTTCCCACTATCCCATTAAAGAGGTCTTAAACAGCATACATATTTTAATCGTATTCTACTTTTTGTTAACTAAATGCAAAATCAAGTATTTACCAATATTGTTATGTAAAACATGGAGTTAAAAGGGAAAGTACTAATAACTGGTTTCCTATAAATTTTTTGTTTGAACAATCTAAAGACACAGTTAGGACACAGTGGACCTTATTGTAGGATTATTTCTTCATTCGGATTCCTTGTTTTATAGTTTACAGGTTCTCACACGTCTACATTTTGCATATGAAAAGTAGGTCTGCTGTTTACCTGAAACTTTCCAAATTGCTAAAATTGTTCACTGGCTGACATGTGATTCGTATAGAGCAATTTTTGCTATGGAAAAGTTAGCCTGAAGGCAAATCTTGTAACTCTCAAAACTGCAAAGACAGAGTGATGAGAAATTGTATAAATATGTGCAAATTGCCCAAATGATATCCTGTATCTATGCCTGGAGAATACTGAAAAGGCTACAACAACACATCTCATTTCATAAAAGTGTCCATAGTATAAAATATGGATTTATTATTATACACATATCTCATGATGGTTAATTTTGTAAACTCACTAAATAAAGGAACTACATTGATAATTTTTTACATACAGATTATATTAGTTGAAAAACTGATAATACAGCAAACAACAAAAGGTTACACAAACTATTACTTATAAAAGAGAACTCCACAAGATGCTTTTGAATTAGGCTATTAAGGTAAATTAATGGTTGATATGCTTTACCCCAATGCATTGTTTTACACTACCTCCTGGTGGGCCTTATTGTCCTCCAACCATACTCCTATTTCCTGTGGTTGCACACCCATAAATATACATTATTGTTTATCCTGGTGCCAGAAATTCTTGCATTCTCACACTCCTCCATTGCCCAGAAGAGGAATGCTCATTTGAGTAGGGCTCTCCTGTTGAGGGGAAAAAGTAAATCTAGAGACAATGGGGTTGATTGCTCTAGAAGTAGAGGTTATTCACCTAGCAAAGTAACATTTGGAAAATTGTATGTTTACTTTGCTAACTAAATGGCACTTATTAGGGCAAGCTTTGGATTAGACATGTGCAATTTGTTTGGTAACAAATCAAAATTTGGCTAAATTTTGCATCTTTCGGACATTCAGATGCATCCGAATGTCCAAAGAAAAGAATAAGGAATTTCAACAACTACGAAAGAAATTGTAACAAAAATAACAAATGAATTAGTCATGATTCGTTAATTTGTTAAAGGTCTAATGAAACAGCAGGTTGACTTGGAATAAATCTTACAGCCCAATCAGCTGATTCATTTTGTGTGGGAGGTTGGATTAATAATACTGGCAAAGTTCATTCCTGAGAACTTTGTGAGAAGGGTGTTGTATTTAAACAGAGGAGATGAGTTTTGAGAAGCAGCAGAAGAGATGCTGTATGTATGTGTGTACTAATGGATTCAAGCTCTAAACGTATCACGGGTACTCACCGAGGCCGAGATGCTGGGAGTGGCTTCCCTTGCGGCTAAGCGCACCACACCCCTGGTAGTGGTACAGAGGGTGTAGGGCACAGAGAGGCACGGGTCGCCTGCAGGCAGGAAGCTTCTTGAGAGGAGGACTTCAGTCACGCAGAGATGAGAGCAACGGTGGCTCTGACCCAGAGCTGGAGAAGAAGACCCGGCCGGGGTTCCAACCCGCAAACACAATGGGAGCTGGGATAAGTGCAGGAGATCAGGCACTGAGAACCCAGTAGTGGAGAGTCTAAGATGCAGACCGATAACTAAATACTGGAGACTGGTAGATGAGGAAGTTCTTGAAGCAGGCCGAGGGTCAAACACAGCAGATGGTAAGTAGAGGAATCCTGAAGGCAAGCCAGAGGTAGGGGATTGGAGATGTCAGCAGAGAAGTCCGTTTAAACAAGCCGGGGTCATACACGAGAAGGCAGGAGAATCCGGAGACAGGCAGAGGGTCAAACACTGGAAGCAGATCGTGGGAAAGTCCTTTAAACAAGCCGAGGTCAAATGCTGGAGAGAGACAAGGTAGGTCAGGCAAATCCGGGTCAAACAGGTAAACACAAGAAGCAGGAATCAGGAACGGAACACTGGAAGCTGAAAGACAAACCAGCAATTAAACAGGGCACAAGTCAGTCCTTATATAGGCCAGAAAGGGGGCGTGACGCTGACGAGCGAACGTTCGTACGCCATTACGCCGTTAAGCCGTGTAGTGAACCCGTGTGTGCCGCTACTTTGCTAACGCGCATGCGCCGAAGCGCGGCTCCGCCGCGCAAACGCACAGGAACCTTCCGATGCTGACAGGCTCTTTTCTGACAGTGCCCCCCCCAAAGGGCAACCTCCGGGTGCCCAATCTGGCCAGTACTCCCGGATATTTCTTGTGGAATGTTTGTATTAACCGTGGGGCGTGTATATTGGAGGAGGGTTCCCAAGAATTATCTTCTGGGGGGTACCCCTTCCACTTGACCAGGTACTGGATATGACCCCCCCTCCTTCTACAGTCCATTATAGCCTCAACCTCGAATTCTTCTTCGCCTTCAATATTAATTGGAGGAGGTGGCAACTTCTCCCTTCCTGGAAAAGAACTGGGAGTTACTGGTTTCAAAAGGGAAGTATGGAAGACAGGATGAATTCTGTAAGAGCTGGGTAAAGAGAGTTCAAAGGCCACGGGGTTCACTACTCTCTTTATCTTGAAGGGACCAATAAACCTTGGGCCTAATTTGCGTGAAGGACAAGAAAGTTTGAGGTTTATTGCAGATAGCCAGACTTCATCCCCAATCTTAAAAATTGGGTTGCTCCTCCTCCCCCTGTCATAGTATTTCTTGTAGCTGTCCTGAGCCTTCTTCATAGTTTCCTGAATTATTTGAAAATTGGCTTGAATGGAATTTATTCGGTCTTGCACCGCGGGAACTGATACTTCTGAAAAAGAATTAGGCAAAAAAGAGGGGTGAAATCCATAATTAGCCCAGAAAGGAGTTTGATTGGTTGCTGTATGTATGGAATTATTATAGGCAAATTCTGCACAGGGGAGGAGTGAGACCCAGTTGTCTTGAGAGCACGAGCAGAAACAGCGCAGATATTGTTCCAGCGTTTGGTTCGTCCTCTCTGTTTGGCCATTACTTTGAGGATGATATGCTGAGGATAGGCATACCTTGATTTCCAGGGATTTACAAAGGTCTCTCCAAAATTTTGAGGTGAACTGGACTCCTCTGTCAGACACAATGCTAACGGGTACTCCATGTAGCCTAACCACTTCCTTGATGAATATATCCGCGGTATCTGAGGCAGAGGGTGTGCCCTTCATGGGTAAGAAGTGGGCCATTTTTGAAAGGCGGTCGACCACTACCAGAATGGTGGAGAATCCTTCAGCAGGTGGAAGGTCAACGATAAAGTCCATAGCCACTTCCTTCCAGGGTTGCTCTGGAATGGGTAATGGTCTTAATAGACCCCAGGCTTTTGCATTGGATCCCTTGCTGCGCTGGCAAATAATACAAGAGTTTACGTAGTTCTTACAGTCCTGACTCCACCCTGGCCACCAGAAGGAACGATGTATTAGTTCCGAGGTCTTTTGTACCCCGAAATGTCCTGCAAATTTGTTATCATGAAATGTCTTTAGTACCAAGGGTCTTACTTGCGCTGGAACAAATATTTTGTTTTGGGCCCATAGTAAACCATCCTGTTTCCTCAGTGTGGGTACTTCAGGGTTTAAGCATTGGCTGGAGGCCTGTTCAATGGCAGTTCTTAGATCTGGCTGGATTGAACAAAGAAAATTCTGTGAGGATAGAATAGTACCAGGTTCTGCTGTTTGAGAGGTTTCTGGGAACATTCGAGATAGGGCGTCCGCTTTCCCATTCTTGGAACCAGGCCGATAGGAAATGTGAAAGTTGAACCTGGAGAAGAACAAAGCCCAGCGGGCTTGCCGGGGTCTGAGGCGTTTTGCTGTTCTGAGGTACTCCAGGTTCTTGTGATCTGTGAAGATCATAATGGGGTGAGAAGCGCCCTCCAAAAGATATCTCCACTCCTCAAGAGCAAATTTGATGGCCAGTAGTTCACGCTCCCCCACGTCATAGTTCCTTTCCGGCGGGGACAGTTTCCGGGAGGCAAATGCCACAGGATGAAGAAGGGCCTTCTGGCCTCGTCTTTGGGATAGAATTGCTCCTAAAGCGGATTCTGAGGCGTCTACTTCCAACACATAGGGAAAAGCGGGGTCTGGATGCAGTAGTACCGGGGCAGAAGTAAATAGATTCTTCAGTTTATCAAATGCTTCCTGAGTTTCTGAGGACCACTGGAATCGACTTTGCTGGCGAGTCAGTTGGGTTATGGGAGAAATGATCGATGAAAATCCTTTTATGAACCTGCGATAAAAGTTGGCAAAGCCCACAAATCGTTGGACCCCCTTTTTGTCTGTAGGGGCTGGCCATTCTTGGATAGACTTCACTTTCTGAGGATCCATTGAGACCCCTTCAGTGGAGATAATGAACCCTAGGAATTGGACTACTGTTTTTTCAAATTCGCATTTCTCTCCCTTTAGGTAAAGTCCGTGCTTCCTGAGGATCGTGAGTACCTTCTTCACATGGACCTGGTGCTGCTCAATGGTTGTAGAGAAAATCAGAATATCGTCAAGGTAAACGATCACAAAGTCATCTAAGTATTCACGAAAAATATCATTTACTAGGTGTTGGAATGTAGCTGGGGCATTGCACAGACCGAATGGCATCACTAGATATTCAAAATGTCCGAACCTAGACCTAAAAGCCGTTTTCCACTCATCCCCTGGGCGTATCCGCACCAAGTTGTAGGCGCCCCTTAGGTCAAGTTTAGAGAAAACTCGTGCGGTTCGAAACCGTTGGAACAGTTCTGGGATGAGGGGAAGTGGATAACGGTTCTTGATGGTGATCTTGTTGATCTCCCTGTAGTCCACACAAGGCCTTAAAGTACCATCTTTTTTTTCAACGAAGAAAATCCCTGCTCCAGCCGGAGAAGAGGAAGGACGAATGAATCCCTTTTCAAGGTTTTCGTTGATGTAGGACCGCAGAGCCTCCAACTCCTTTTCTGATAGAGGGAATATACGACCAAAAGGAATCTCGGAACCAGGTAAGAGATCAATAGGACAGTCGTATGGTCGGTGAGGAGGCAAACTGTCAGCTCTCCTTTTGTCAAAAATGTCCATGAATTCATGGTAGGCTGCAGGGACGTGCTGAAGGTGATCAGGAACTGGCTGGACAGTTAGACAGGAAGCTGTGCAGACAGGACCAGAGGTGAAGCAGTGCTGGGAGCAGTAAGCCGAAGAGAAGGAGATCTTCTTCTCACTCCAATTGATATGGGGGTTGTGAGCTTGCAGCCATGGAAGTCCCAGGATGATAGGGAACATGGGGGAGCAGATGATGTCAAAGCACAGAAATTCTTGATGTCCTGAATCTGTGATGGTGAGAATGGGTTTAGTTTCTTGGGTAACAGGCCCGGAACAGGGGGATGATCCATCGGCCAGGTGGATTTGGAGCCTTTGTCTTTTATTTTGCAGAGGGATGCGTAAACTTCGAGATAGGGATGTATCCAGGAAGCAGCTGCAGGCGCCAGAATCAATAATGGCTGGTAGCCGGATCTCCTCGCCTGCCACCTGTAGGGAGACAGGAAGGACAAGATGAGTTGTACTTGAACCATTGACTTGAAAGTTCATAGCTGTTTGTAATTGGGACTTACTGGGTCTTATAGGACAGTTGCGCAAAAAGTGGCCTGACCCTCCACAGTATAGGCAGAGATTGGCCTCCCGCCGGCGTTGTTTCTCATCAGGTGTAAGTGGAGCCCGGATCAGTCCCAGTTGCATTGGCTCGCTCTCCAAGGTAGAGGAGGAAGGGACTGCAGGAAGAGGATGACCTGTGGGGACCCTGGGTAGCATCCATGTAGGCCGAGGAGATTGAAGACGTTCAGAACGTCGTTCCCGTAGACGTCTGTCTAGTTTTATGGCTAGCTGGATCAACTCCTCCAGGGTGGAAGGAGAATCCACACGTGCCAATTCGTCTTTGAGAGTCTCTGAGAGTCCCTGGCGGTACTGGTATTTGAGAGCCGCCTCATTCCATCCAGTGTCCCCTGACCATTTCCGAAATTCGACCGTATAGTCCTCCACCGGTCTTTTTCCCTGGACTAAGGTATGTAAGATGGACTCGGCCGTGGCTATGCGTTGGGGATCATCATATAATCTTCCCATAGATTCAAAGAAGGTTTCCACGGAGTTTAGTAAGGGACTTTTCTGCTCCAGGAGGTTGTGAGCCCAAGCTTGGGGTTCTTCGGACAACAAGGAAATGATGAACCCTACTTTTACTGTCTCAGAGCTGAAAGTCTTAGGTTGGAGAGCCAGGTATAACAAGCAGGCGTTTTTAAATGCTCTAAACCTCTTCCGATTTCCGGAAAATCGTTCGGGTGTGGGCACCCTAGGTTCTGGGAGAGTCATAACAACTGCAGGAGCTGTGCTGGAGTGATCTTGTGAAGAGCTGGCCCCACTGGGGGATGTGGAAGTTGCATCCCCGGGAGATAAGATTAGGTGCTGGAGACGACCTTCTAGTTGGAAATAGCCATCTTGTAGCCTCTGGACTGCTTGCGTAAGGGTCGTTACCTGCTGGCATAGAGCTTCGAGAGGGGAACCCACTCTGTCGGCCTCAGACATCTGGCTGGTTTGTACTATCACGGGTACTCACCGAGGCCGAGATGCTGGGAGTGGCTTCCCTTGCGGCTAAGCGCACCACACCCCTGGTAGTGGTACAGAGGGTGTAGGGCACAGAGAGGCACGGGTCGCCTGCAGGCAGGAAGCTTCTTGAGAGGAGGACTTCAGTCACGCAGAGATGAGAGCAACGGTGGCTCTGACCCAGAGCTGGAGAAGAAGACCCGGCCGGGGTTCCAACCCGCAAACACAATGGGAGCTGGGATAAGTGCAGGAGATCAGGCACTGAGAACCCAGTAGTGGAGAGTCTAAGATGCAGACCGATAACTAAATACTGGAGACTGGTAGATGAGGAAGTTCTTGAAGCAGGCCGAGGGTCAAACACAGCAGATGGTAAGTAGAGGAATCCTGAAGGCAAGCCAGAGGTAGGGGATTGGAGATGTCAGCAGAGAAGTCCGTTTAAACAAGCCGGGGTCATACACGAGAAGGCAGGAGAATCCGGAGACAGGCAGAGGGTCAAACACTGGAAGCAGATCGTGGGAAAGTCCTTTAAACAAGCCGAGGTCAAATGCTGGAGAGAGACAAGGTAGGTCAGGCAAATCCGGGTCAAACAGGTAAACACAAGAAGCAGGAATCAGGAACGGAACACTGGAAGCTGAAAGACAAACCAGCAATTAAACAGGGCACAAGTCAGTCCTTATATAGGCCAGAAAGGGGGCGTGACGCTGACGAGCGAACGTTCGTACGCCATTACGCCGTTAAGCCGTGTAGTGAACCCGTGTGTGCCGCTACTTTGCTAACGCGCATGCGCCGAAGCGCGGCTCCGCCGCGCAAACGCACAGGAACCTTCCGATGCTGACAGGCTCTTTTCTGACAAAACGTCAGGTTCCTCCTGGTACCAGCAGCAGTGACAAAGCACAACCATGGCAAAGTGCATTCCTGAGAAGGGTGTTGTATTGCATTTGAGCAGAGGAGACGAGTTTTAGAAGCGGCAGAAGAGACATGTTTGTTTATTGAATCCATTAACACAATAAATAACAGACTTTCAGAATTACGATTCGATATCACAAATATTTATACATAAATAATGAATTATCCAAAAAGGAAACAATTAAACAATAAAACTAATCGATTCGTTATAACGAATATCTATACTCTACAGAAATAACAAATTATCCGAAAACAAATTAACGTAACATAACAAATATAACAGAACGAAATTATGTATTTTACAAATGAAA
The DNA here is from genome assembly GCF_042186555.1 of Aquarana catesbeiana. Lineage (NCBI taxonomy): Eukaryota > Metazoa > Chordata > Amphibia > Anura > Ranidae > Aquarana > Aquarana catesbeiana. The sequence goes on from NC_133325.1 coordinate 297,858,533, forward strand.
ATGAAAAGAAACAAAACAAAAACTTTTGCCATGCACAAGTCTTCTTTGGATAGTTAATCATGTGCTAGCAAATATATATATATATATATATATATATATATATATATATATATATATATATATATATATATATATATATATTGTCAGACATGACAGAGTATTTAAACTTTACACAGTCTCACTTTATTCACTAACCTGTACTGTGCTAAGCAAACATCCACTTTCCAAAGTGGACATTCACTATGCTGATTAAGCAGATTTTATTGCTTTGGTGATCTATCCCCAGTGTGAGCTGCTTGGATCCTACAGGCTTTGAGAAATGTTTATGTCTATAGTCAGCTTATCCACGTGAAAGAAAGTGGCTGCATATCATACAGGTGGGGGGGGGCTTATTTAAGCAATTTCAGTGGAGCACTTCAGGGTTATGGGTAAGCACAATGTAACTGTGTGAAACGTGTCATGTACCTGTGGTGTGTGCCATGCATTTTATTGGGATTATGCAATAAAAGGACTTTCGGTATTCTGGTGTGCAGCCACTTTCTTTCACATGGATATCTTATGGCTGGTGAGCCGAGGCATGCACCCGTGAAAGGAGTCCCACTAATTCAATACATTTACTTGGATCTACTCACCTGGAACAGCAGCTTTCTTGTTTTCATTACTATGGTCAGCTTATAGCATCAAGTTAAACCAATGCATTTCTAAAACACTTCTAATCTAATACTAATGAAAAATAAAGAAAATATTAACGGAAGAATGGTAAATATAAAAAAAATAATATCTTCATAACGTGATTGTCAGTATGCAACAGAAGGCAGGGTCACATGCCTAGTTTTGCCATGCAAAAATTATCATCTTGGGCAAACAAAAATATGCACAGAAAGGTTTCCACATAAAAGGAAATGTGTTTTAAGTTCAGTTCCTGTTGATAAATGTTCAAGAGGTTGTCAATGCTTAAAGTGTATATAGACCCTTACCATGTAAAATAACACATTCCGTCATTCTGTTTAAAACACATATGCAAGTCAAACCAATTGTGTGTGTGTGTATACAGTATGTATATATATATATATATATATATATATAAAAAGTGATCGCATGACCTCTGTTCTAAGCTGTATAAGGCACTTAGACAGGTGAGGGTGGAGACTGCAGGGGAACATGTCAGCAGGAGGCAAAGAAAGAACAGTTCACTGATCTTCCAAGTGTTTAGCTGTGCAGAGCTGCGTGGGCCGGGGGTGTGTTGGTATAAGTCTCACCATTGGAGTACAGGCAAGCTAACCACACTTGGATGGATGTGCTCTTATGCCGCGTATACACGAGCGGACTTTCCAACGGGCTAAACTCCTTTGGCATTTCCAATGGAATGATTTAGAACATGTTCTATATCTGAGTCCGTCGGAAAGCTTCCATCTGACTTTTTCTGTCGGGAAGTCCGGCCGTGTGTACTCGGCATTATGCCTAGCAAGGTCAAGTTGAAATAGGAAATCAGGGGTACTGGCAAGATCACCAGGTATTTTACACAAAGGAAGCAATGCAATGAGAACAGGATACTTTTTAATACTAGTACACGGTACAACAGACACATATCAGAAGTATGAAATGTTGTGGTTGCATACAATTTAAAAATAAGGCCTGTATGTAGGTTTTAAACTATTCTAGAAACTTTTTGGATCTACACCCTCAACACTCTTAGCTCCTCATAGCTCCATATAAAGTTGGTTTTTAGTAGGTCCTACTAGTTTTAGTCATCTAATTGCGAATAAAAGCTAAACACATAGCAGCCCCCCCTCCACTTTTTTCCCTTTTATATCATTCTATGATAATGGAAATAGCTTGTATACTATAACTTTGCCATGTAAACACAGCCTGTTCCATATAGTTATTCATAAAAATACTTTCCCTATCATATTTTCCATTTAGGTATATCATACACATTGTTTTGGGACCTTTAAGGTCTTAGTACATACCCAAAGTAAGTACCAATTACTATTAATGAGAATATAGAATATAAAAATTCAAGAACCTTCACATAGAGATTTGTGAGATATAGTGCAACATAAGTCTTGCAACAACAACAATTTTATTAGCAACATTAATGGATTAATGGATGTCTTGGTTATTGTCATTTTTTTCATTTTATTATTGCTTCATTATACATATCCAGGTCTCTGCAACATAATAATCTTTAAACCATTCCTAAAATTACTCTTAAGAAATGTTTCCATATTTGAATTGTTTCTATGTTGTTTTTACATGTTTTTATTATGATATATGCTATTTAACTATATATATCCCTATTATGTTATAATGCTGTATGACCTCCGACATTCCCACGGCCACCAGCTTGCCCAATAGTCATACAAGCAAAGGTGTAAGGACTTTATGGCCACCATAGACCTCAAGTCGCCCCCAAAGTAGTACAGGAACCTTTTTCTAAGTCGGAGCGACTTGCGTCGCTCCTATTAGAACGGTTCCATTGTACAGAACGGGAGGCGACTTGTCAGGCGGCTAGGTCGCCTGACAAGTCGCCCCTGTGTGAACCGGCACTTAAGAGTACTTAAAACTCACAGTACTTACAACTGGATGTTTTATTGTAGCAGGCCCCTCTGAAAGATTGCAGCGGTGTGGGCCTGTTTAGAGGATGAGCAGAAGCCAACAGCATAAAAGACACATCACATTGATAGTAAGCCACGTTCCTTGTGATGATTTATTTTCTAAACCTGGGCTTGAAACATTAAATAGTAATAGATAACTTTTTTAATATGTTAAAAAAATATATAAATGCAAAGATGGAGGAAAAAAACAAACTGCATCCTTTACTTTGAATTAGTTATTTACATTAAAATAGTCATGTAAAACTAACTTAACTCCAGTCTGTCTAACTTTGAGAATCAAAATCGAAAACATAAAGCTTGTATGAACAGGTGGTCTCAACTTGAGGTCATTAATTACAAAGCTGAAAAATTCAGTCAAGGGCCTATTCAGCATCAAGAGGTCACACCGATTCACACAAAAAATGCACATGTATCAGTACTTAGTGCAGAATCTGAGCACAGAAGGAACCTGTTTCCAAACAATCTGGAAAACGTATGTGATGATGTGTATTTGTTAAACTCAACCATTTTAAAATATGATATGGTGTAATGCTTTTTTACCAGGCAACTTGATATAACATCAAGTTAACACCCAGGCAGCTGAGAACCATTCCCTGAACGTGTTTCAGCTGCAGCTTTTAAGCGTGCTGTAATCATTACATTTAGGACTACTTTAAGCCTGTCAAACTGTTAGTTGTAATGAGTTCAACAGCAGTATTGCCCTACAAACACACAGCTGGAATTTGTCACACACCTCTAATAGACAGCCTTCTATGTACAATTAGCATATTAATTTATTGGCAGTGATCATTTCTAGACACCAGAAACCAGCCTACTACTTTAATTTCAAACTATTTTAAGGATACACTTTTGGCGTTTTATGCATGCTATTTCAACATGTTGTAAAAATATTAAAATATTCTTAATTACCTACTAAACTTTATATATATATATCTTTTTCTGGGTGCACATTTTCTGCTGGGGTTCTTTCTATAAGTGGGGGTATTTATTTAAGCGGGAGCACTTCTAACTCTGCAGTTCAGCAAATGCACAAAACAAATGTATACAGGAAAATACTTTGAACAGCACGCAGGTGAACTTGTTTACCCCTTCAGCTCTCCTTCCACTCAACATGCTCTCTACCACTCCTTCTGACACTTTTGTGTCCTCTCTCCTTAAACTCTCTTTCCTTCACCCCTCTTCTCCACACCATAATTTATATAAATCACCCTCACTTCTGTCTTCTCCTTATTACTGCACTCACCAACTCTTGCTAATTCTAAAGCCACACAGTAATAAAACCTCCAGGACCCTCGGGCAGGTCCCTTCATATAAATCACACTCCCATATTACCTCCCTCACCCTTCTGCTTCTCCTAACCTCTGGGGATATATCACCAAACTCTAAGCCTCCATCACTTAACTGTGCCTAACACACCCATTACCCTGCACCCTCTGGCAGCAGCCATAATCCACACAATTTTCATTCCTCTTCTTCCCAAAGCCAGACTCCCCTTCTCTTGTGCCCTTTGGAATGCCCGCTCTGTCTGCAACAAACTCACTTCTCTCCATGACCTCTTTATCACTAACTCATTTAAAGTACTCGCTATTCCTCTTTGGACTCACTCCCCCAGACCCAATGGATGGAAGGGAGGGGGGAGTGGGAGTCCTTCTAGCCCCACATTTCAGGTACTTCACCCAACTCCCTCTCTGTCACTTTCCTCATTTGAAGCACACTGCATTCCTCTTTTCTCTCCAGTTTCTCTAAGGATAGCTGTGATCTACCAGCCCCCTGGACCAGTATCAGCCTTTCTTGATGAATTCTCTGCCTGGCTCCCTTACTTTCTCTCTTCTGAAATCCCCACAATCATTCTCGGTGACTTCAACATCCCTGTTAATACTGACACTTCTGCAACTTCCAAACTTCTCAGTCTAACCTCCTGTTTTGACCTGAAGCAATGGATACACGCTTCTACACATTCTGACGGAAACACCCTTGACCTTGTTTTCTCCCACCTATGCACTCCATGCAACCTCTCCAACTATCCTTTCCCTCTCTCTGACCACCACCTTATTAGTTTCTCTTTCTCCCTCTCTACCACCTCCTCTCCCTCCAACCGCCTAACAGTTACCCATAGAAACCCTTGCCTCCTAAACCCTTCTCTTCTCTACTCTGCTACTGACCACCTCTATGACAAAATCTCACCTTTGTCCTGCCCCAACTTAGCCACTTCTGTCTACAACACTTCACTGTCATCCTCCCTAGACAAGCTTGCCCCCCTCACCAGAGGCGGCTCTCTAATTAGGCAAATTAGGCAGTCGCCTAAGGCCTCCCACTCCCAGGGGCCTCGCAGCCGCCTAATTTGCCTACCACGTGTGGAAGTGAATGTCCCCTGGTCAGCGCCCTCAGAGCCTTTAATGCGGGGCAAAAGCCTGTGGTACGCACAGCTAGGTTTTCCCCGGCCACTTGAGCATTGCTTGAGAGCCCAGGATCACGAGTGGCTGCATGTAGTCCCCTCCTCTGGCTCCTCCCCTTCTGCCGCGCTCTGAGGATCTCCTTCTCCTACCATGTGCACTTGTAGACAGAGCTCCGATAATGCCCGCAGTGGCTGAGCAGCTCCCTGATCAAATCCGTAATGGAGCTGGTGCCTGCCGATCATCTGGTCTCAAGGTACTACACAACACTCCTGCCGGACACTAACAGCATCCCATGACCGGCGCCCCGAAAATCACCGCTGCCAGCCACCTGTGACCTCACTCAGACACAGAGCAATGCACTGATGATAGGTTTGCCGTCGAGCATATGATGCCACCTACTGACCCCTGTCATCATCATTATCCTGTTCCTGGCATCCTATCATCATACTTCTTATCATCCCACCTGCACCCCTCTGCCAGTTTCCTACATCCCACCCCCTATCATCTTCATCCCCTCTGCCAGCTTCCTACCCCCATGTCATCTTCATTCCTTCTGCCATCTTCCTACCACCCCACCCCCTGTCATCTTCATCCCCCCTGCACCCCTCTGCCAGCTTCCTTCTACCCCACCTCCTGTCATCTTCATCCCCTCTTCACCCCTCTGCCAGCTTCCTACCACCCCACCCCCTGTCATCTTTATCCCCTCTGCAACCCTCTGCCAGCTTCCTAACACCCCACCCCCCGTCATCTTCATCCCCCCTGCGCTCCTCTGCCAGCTTCCTACCACCCCACCCCTGCCATTTTCATCCCCTCTGCACCCCTCTACCAGCTTCCTACCACCCCACCCCCTGTCATCTTCATCTCCTCTGCCAGCTTCCTACATCCCCACCCCCTGTCATCTTCACCCCCCCTGCACTCCTCTGCCAGCTTCCTACCACCCCACCCCCTCTCATCTTCATTCCCCTTTCACACCTCTGCCAGGTTCCTACCACCCCCTGTCATCTTCATCCCCTCTGCACCCCTCTGCCAGCTTCCTACCACTCCACCCCCTGTCATCTTCACCCCCCCTGTACCCCTCTGCCAGCTCCCTACCACTCCACCCCTGTCATCTTCATCCCCTCTGCACCCCTCTGCCAGCTTCCTACCACCCCACCCCCTGTCATCTTCATCCCCTCTGCCAGCTTCCTACATCCCCACTCCCTGTCATCTTCACCCCCCTGCACTCCTCTGCCAACTTCCTACCACCCCAGCCCTTGTCATCTTCATCCCCCTGCACCCCTCTGCCAGGTTCCTACCACCCCACCCCCTGTCATCTTCATCCCCTCTGCCAGCTTCCTACATCCCCACCCCCTGTTATCTTCATCCCCCTGCACTCCTCTGTCAGCTTCCTACCACCCCACCCCCTGTCATCTTCATCCCCCTTGCACCCCTCTGCCAGGTTCCTTCCACCCCCTGTCATCTTCATCTCCTCTGCACCCCTCTGCCAGCTTCCTACCACTCTACCCCCTGTCATCTTCACCCCCTGTACCCCTCTGCCAGCTTCCTACCACTCCACCCCCTCTCATCTTTATCCCCCCGTACCCCATCTCTGACATCCTATCACCCCACCCCCTGTCATTTTCAACCTCCCCCAGTACCCCTCTGCTAGCTTCCTTCCACCTCACCCCCTGTCATCTTCATCCCCCTGTACCCCTTTTCCAGCTTCCTACCACCACACCTACTATAATCATCATCATCCCCATACCCTACTTCTGACATCCTACCACCCTGCCCCCTGTCATCAACATCCCCATCACCCCCCTGTACCCCACCTCTAGCATCCAACCATCCTATCCCCATCATCATCCTCATCTTCATCCCCCTTGTTCCCCACTGTCATCATCCTCCACCTCTGCTGACATCCTACCACCCCACCCCCTGTCATCATCACCCTGTAACCCACCTCTGACATCTTACAACCCTGCCTCCTGTCATTATCATCCACATCCCTCCTGTACCCCACCTCTGGCATCCTATCACCCTACCCCCTATCATTATAGGGGAGATATCTCAGCCTCTCATCTCAATGCTGCCACCATCACCCTAAACTGTATCCTGTCATCCAACCAACAGTACCCCAACAATTGCATCACACACCACAATACTGCTCTGCCACCCAGTGAGCGGTAATTATGTGCTGTAGCCCCTATCAAACAATCAGTGAGCATTAATAATGTGCAATAACCTCTAGCAACCAATCCAAGAGTGATAATGATAAGCAGTAACCTATAGCAACCAATCAGTGAGCAGTAATGATGTGCAGTAACCTAAAGCAACCAATGGGTAAGCAGTAATTATGTGCAGTAACCTCTAGCAACCAATCAGTGAGCGGTAATGATGTGCAGTAACCTCTAGTAACCAATCAGTGAGCCTGAAGCAATAAGTGAGTGTGAACCAGATCTTTATGTTTACATTATTTTTTTTATTTTTTTTAAAGTAGTTTACACAAAAGTACAACAAGTGCAACAAATATATGCATATGTTACAGGTTGAAAGTGGAGAAAGTTAACAGTTACATCATGAAGGTCTATTTTATACATATTATAACACATTCTCAATAGCAGTAATAATTGGCATATTACGAGCCTATTATAGTACGTAAATAAGAGTAGAAATAAAAATAAAATTGAAAAATAATAATATTAGGAAATGGTGTTGATTGAGAATCTTAAGGGAGGGTTGCACTATGCCTGAATTATCCCTTTGGCGTAAGGTAACACATCTGGTTATAGTTTTCTTGGCCGGAACGTCTCCACTCCCGCACCGAGCACCCCTATATGGGAGCTAACTGTGCCCGGGTGGGGGAGTTTATGGGAATGCAAATCAGTGGTGTAGCATTCCAGGCCATGAAGAGTATTCTGATGTTGGGGTATCTCCCCTACGTCTTGAGTAGCCTTTGTATTGTCTTTTAAGATGTTAAGTTTTCAGTTTTCAGGTTTCAGTTGATGTAATGATGTGGGGGAAGGGGGTAGGAGGGGGGGGGGAGACGGAGAGTAATGGTCTGTTAAGTGTTTATTTATGGAATTATGTAGGTGTTTGTGTGTATGTAATCTCCCCTGAGTCGGTGGGGGAGGGAGTGGCTGAATTGGTCTGTGTTTGGGACGATTTAAAATGAACCCAGCAAGCCCAGATGTTCATGTATTTGGATGGAGTATCTGATGTTTGGTGAATAAGGCTTTCCATTTCGGCCACTCTGTCAACCCTCTGAATCCACTCTATTATGGTGGGGGGGGTGTTGTTCTCCAGTGTACTGGGACACATAAGTTTGCCGCATTGATGAGGTGTAGAACCAGGGATCTTCTATATGTGTGTTGTGGAAGTGAGGTATGGTGGAGCAGATATTGGGCCGGAGTGAAGTCTGGGGTAAATGTCGTTATTTGAGAAATTAATCGGTGGATTTCAGTCCAAAAAGTTTGGATGAGAGGGCAGTCCCACCATATATGGAGTAGAGTGCCTCTTGATGCATTGCAATGCCAGCATATGGGGGGGAGATTGGGCTGATACCTATGAATCCTTTCCGGGGTCCTATACCATTTTGTAAAGATTTTATATCTATTTTCCTGAGTAGATATATTGCAGGAACCTTTATGCATATGATAGAGGGCTTGCTGCCACTCCTCTGCGGAGAGGTCTATGTTCAAGTCCTGTTCCCACCTTCTAATTAAGTCGTCAGTTTTGATTTCCTCTGTTGAAAATAGGAGTTTGTATAACGATGAGATGAGGTGTCTTTGGGGTACAGAATTGTTACATAAGAGTTCAAAAGGCGTGAGTTCTCTGTGCAGGTCCAACGTGGGTTTGAGGCTATAGATGAAGTGACGTAATTGCAAGTATTTGTGGAAGGGAATGTGGTAGTCTGGAAATGCGGAAGTAAGGGCTTGGAACGTCAAGAGATTTCCTTTGTGGAACATTTGGTGTAACTTGAGTCGTGGTCTGTTGGGATCTGTTACAGGGTGGAGGGTGTGTACTCCTGGGGTAAACTCTGGATTATTTTCCAGAGGTGTCATGGGACCGGGAAAGGGTTTCAGTTTGAGTGGTTTGCAAGCTGCTTTGAAATTTGTCAACGTGGAGTTGATAAGTGGATTGAGTGTGGCTTGCATTGGCACTATTTTTTGGTTGATCCATGGTAATAGGTGTATCGGTATCGGGGTGAAAGCGTTCTCGATATAGACCCAATCTTTGATAGTGTTGTTAGCATGCCAGTCTACAATTCTGACCAGGTGGCAGACCCAATAGTATTTTTGCATGTCCGGTAAATTTAGTCCCCCCTGTGACTTGGGGTTTGTTAGTCTTTTCCAATTTAATCTGGGTTGTTTGGAGGACCAGATAAAATTTCTACAAAGCCTTTTGAGGGTGGAGAAGAATGCAGTGGGAATTTGTATGGGTATAGTTTGAAATAGATATAGCAGTCTGGGTAACACATTCATTTTTAGGACAGCTGCCCTTCCAAACCATGAAAACGGCCGAGGTCCATTTTTGTAGATCTAATCGGATAGTACTTAGGATGGGTAGGAAGTTCAACCTATAGATCTCTGTCAGTTTGGTGGGTATTTTAATGCCTAGATAAGTGAGAGCCTGTGTTTCCCAGCTGAAAGGGAAATTTTGTTTGCATTGGGTGACTAATTCGGTGGGTAAAGATACGTTAAGAGCTTTAGATTTAGATAGATTGATCTGCAGGTTGGATAAAGATTTGAATATAGCAAAGTCTTTGAGGAGGTTAGGTATAGTAATGATTGGGTCCGTTAGAAATAATAGGATATCGTCCGCATAGGCTGCAATTTTAAATTGTTTATGATCTATTTCCACACCTTTGATATTTGTGTTTTCCTTAAGTTTACGGAGTAGTGGTTCCATTGTGAGAATGAAGATTAAGAGGGACAGGGGACAGCCCTGTCGTGTTCTGTTGGTGATGGAGAAGGCGTTCGACAGGTGCCCATTCACTCTTATTTTGGCAGTGGGTGAGGAATATAAAGCCATAATCATATGGATTAGCTGGGGTGGAAGGCCAATAGAGTGTAACATAGCTTCCATATAGTCCCAAGCAACCCTGTCGAACGCCTTCTCTGCATCCAAGGACAGGAAAAAGCCGCTGGTGTTATTGGTGGTCATCCAATGATGGATGTCGAGGGCTTTAGTGGTGTTGTCTCGGGCCTCCCTTCCCGGGACAAAACCGACTTGATCTGTGGATATTAGTTTGGGGATTAGCGGTAACAGACGGTTGGCAATAGCTTTGGCGTATACTTTAATTTCTACATAAAGGAGGGAAATTGGACGGTAGTTGGAGACCACAGTAGCATCCTTGCCTGGTTTGGGGATAAGTGTGATGTGTGCTTCTAATGCTTCCTTGGATGCTATACTATGGGGCGATAGGTTGTTCAGCGCTTTGACTAGGGGGGGTATGAGTATGTCTGTGAAGGATTTATAATACGCGACAGTGAGCCCGTCAGGTCCTGGACTTTTGCCTGGTTTCATTTGTTTTAGGGCTAGTATGATTTCATCTGATGTCAATGGGGAGTCTAGTGCGTCGGTTTCTTCAGTCGTGAGGGGTGTGGGAGCGTATTGGGAAAGGAATGTTTGGATTGTTTCCCATCTAACTTCTGGGGTATTGATCTGTTGAGGGGATTGTAAGTTGTAGAGGTCTGTGAAGTAGTTCACGAATTGTTTCGCTATGTCTCTAGAAGTAACAGAGGGTTTGCCTGTAGGGTCTTTAATTGTATGTATGGTGTGGGCCGCACGTTTAGCTTGTAGGGCTCTCGCTAGGAGCTTCCCCGATTTGTTGCCATATTCGTAGAAGCATTTTTGCTGCAACGTGTATTTACGCTTAAGTCTGGTGTTTAATTCATTCAGTAGTTCATTTCTAGCTTGTGTTAGTTCTGCGAGTGCTTCAGATGCCAGAGATTTTTTATGTTTTTGTTCAAGTTTAGAGATGCGAGTAGTCAGTTCTTCTAGTTTAGCTTTTCTGAGTTTATTTCGGTGTGCTGCTATCGAGATGAACATGCCCCTTATAACGCATTTATGTGCGGCCCAGACCACATCTGGTGAGGTATCTCCTAGTTCATTGTCTGTGAAGTAATTTGTGAGGTGTTGGGAAATCTTGCTTGAGATGTCAATATCGGTGAGTAAGGAGTTGTCTAATCTCCATATATGAGGACGCACCAACTTATTGGGAAGGTGAAGGGTCAATGTAATTGGGTTATGATCTGACAAAACCATCGGCTCGATAGTGGTGTTTTTTAGCAATGGCAGATCATCTTGAGATATAAAAAAATAGTCAATTCGTGAATATTTAGAGTGTGGCGTAGAGAAGAATGTGTAATCCTTTTCATTAGAGTTCATGGTGCGCCAGGCATCATGTACTAGTAGGTCACTAAGTTGTGTTTTTATGGCACGAAGGGCTCTGTAAGTGATAGAAGAATGGCCATTAGAGGTGTCGAGGGCCTGGTTGAGGGGTACATTGAAATTGCCTCCGATTATTAACGTGCCCGAGCTAAAGACCGTGAGTAACTGTAACGTGTCACGGAAAAAGGAAACTTGGTGTGTGTTTGGGGTGTATAAATTGGCAATCGTGATTCTTTTCCCGTGCAAGGTACCTTTTATGAAGATGAATCGTCCTTGTGGGTCATTGTGTGTATCCGCAACAATGAGTGGGCAGTCTTTTGCGATGAGAATGCAAACTCCTTTTGATTTTGCTTCATTGTTAGTTGCATGGTATATCGTTGGGAATTGTTTGTTGTGCAGTTTGGGGATAGCATCTGTTCTAAAATGTGTTTCCTGTATTAGAGCTATATGTGTTTTGGACTTATGTAGCGAAGCGAGTAAGAGCGAACGTTTTTCGGGCATATTTAGGCCACGGATATTGATAGATTGGAGATTCGGGGATGGGTGTGATTCCGCCTCACTGTTTGGCGTTCGGTTGGAGACCATTACTTCCGTCAGGGTCAAAAATAAAGGACTGAAATAAGTAAACAAAAATTATAAAAAGATGAGTAAGGGGGAGGGGGGTGTGATCAGGTTAGTGTTATTGCTAATCTTAAATGAGATTAGTTGATATCTTGTACCCACTAACTCTGTGGAGTAACCGACGAGTCCACTGAGATAGAAAACTATCCCGTGTCCTCACTTTTAACAAAGGAATTGGTAATGTACAGCTCAGGCGCAGTGCACAGCCCGTTATGTACAGGCCGGAACACTATGCCGAAGCTGTGTGGGGGTTGGAATGAGCCCGACACGAGAGACTTGGCAGAGGAATAGGAGAAATGAGTGTCCCGCCACCTCACGGCCAATGAGCAGGATGAGGATGGTTGGAGGGGTGTGGAAATTGCTTGTATGGTATGTGTGTACAACCGATGTTAATGAGAGTGTGCATATAATACATAGATATATAGCGATCTAATAACATCTAAAACATCTGTAACCGCTCTTATAAGTATGAACAGAACAGATATGGTCGTCAGTATCAGACACTGCGGGATATCAAATCGGGCTACTGGAGTCGCGCCCATACCAGTGGGAAAATGTACTGGAAACTTTAGGGAATGAGCCGCCGAGTATCACGCAGATCTGCAAATACTGAGGATGTTGAGAAATTCTGCAGCTTGAGCATCTGAGACTACCTATCAGGCTAGGAATAACGAGTAGTAACCCTAAACTATATGCATATCGTCCATATAGAGCATATACACACACGGTAAGGTAGAGCAGGGGTATGCCTGTATGTAGGGATCCGAGTTGAGCAGGATACCGGACACATTTGAGTGTCACCCTATTCAGTGTTGTATATTCCCTCCATCCCTATACCTCATGGGATAGGAGAATCTAAGACACCATGTTTTTACATAGTAGTTACATATCTTAAGACCTCCAATGTGTCCTGGGGGCCGTTCTGGTGCATGTGTGATAGGTTACCAAATACCTTTAGGGGCCCATTGCTCTCTCCGATGATAGGCTTCAGGGTAATTGCGGGTCCTGTTAAACGGACGGGGTGAGGGGAATGTCCCATCTGAAATCAGGCCAGTGTCATGGCAATATTATGCTGCTGCTGCACTGGAGTCCTTTGCTGGGGATGTGTGTGGCGAGTGCTTCTGCAGGCAGTTGTCTCTGGCGCGTTCGTCCGTGAAGAGCTAAGCGATCATAGAATCAGGATGACGTGGCGTGGTGTCAGGTGACTGTTGTTGACGCTGGTCATGGGAAGCGTTGTGGAAGTTCCGTCGTCCTCCTGTGCAAGCGTGATGTCTTCGGTTGTGGTTCCGGATGTCAGGTAAGCGGGATGAGCTGTGGCAAAAGCCGCGTTGTGTGTTTACCTGCGTCACTATGGTGATGGGTATGATAGCGTTCATCTGAAGGAGAGCAGTGAGATTTCCGCATCATGTGAGAGAGCCAACTCGTGCTTCCGGTGTGCGCTGCATCATGGTAGTTGTAGTTTGCTGCTTATGCTGTGGGGCGTCAACGACATAGGCACATTATCTAGAGATTCTGTCAAGTCCCAACAATAAACTTGTTTTACGCATACATGTCATGTGTACTCTCTGTACACCCCGCTTAATGAGGACAACGTTTAGGGTAACTTGCAGTTGGGAGTTACGGCAAATAATTAGTTCAGTTAACTGTAACGGAGAACAAAGAGAGCCTAACATGGCATAACTGAAACAGAGGGTTGCTGTAAAATGAAATACTACCCTATGACTTTAGCGGTCTCTTCTGGCTCTCCTTGATGTGGGTGAGTCGGCTGTGCTGAAGTCACGGTGCTGGGAATGGCGGGTGCCATTATACGCTGAGGTGGAAGGTGATCTTCTCCTCCTGTGTCCTGCATTCATGGTTTCCATGGGCAGCTCATGTTGCTGTTCTCTCCGTACGACTGAGCGACGAAAGTCAGCGTACCAGTTAGGTACCTCCACAGTGGGGATATTTAGAGCCTCACAGAAATAGGGAAGATCCTCAGGCACTTTAAGGAAAGCAGTGCGACCTTGCAAAGTGGCAGCCAGGCAGAAGGGGAACATCCATTTATAGTTGATGCCTTTGGCGCGAAGGGTATATAGTAGGGGTTTCAGGTCTCTTCGATGTTGGAGAGTGATGCCTGACAGATCCTGGAATATCTGGATAGGTTTACCCTCATGTATCAGCTGTGGAATGCTTCTAGCCTGTCTGAGAATATCTTCTTTGACCTTGTAGTCAAGCAGGCAGCATATTATATCCCTGGGTGGGTCAGTATCCCTTCCTTTGGGAAGCAGTGCATGATGAATCCTTTCAAAGTCCACAGGTGTCTGACGGGGTCTGTGTAGAATGCCATTGAATAGGCTTGTCACAGATGCAGTTATTTGATCTCCTTCAATCGACTCCGGGAGCCCCCGGACCCTCAAGTTGCGCCTTTATCCCTGATTGTCAAGGTCCTCGAGGTGTCTCTGCATATCCCTCATCTGTAGGGTATGTGCATCGACATGACGGGTGGTTTTGCGCAATTGAAGATTTTGTTGATCCACCATTTGCTCCGTCGCTGTAACTCTGTCAGACAGGGTGCGGAATTCCAGGCGAAGCTCCGATATAGCAGCCGACAGTGTGTCCTTTATATCAGTAGCTATCATCCTGAGGTCATTTATGTTTAGTTGGTGGTGGGGTTGTTCCTCCGGAATAAGTTCTCCCGGGAAGCTGAACCGGAGGAGCCATAGACGGCGCTCCCTGCTGAGAGGACGATGCGGCCTGTGAGCTCCTGTGGCAGGAGGACGCCATGTTACCTCTGCCCGCCCGGAACATTTCAGGTATATTGTGTTCCGTGCTCTCCGGGTGTTCCCTCGGTGATCGGGAACGGGAGGTTGAGGTGTTCCTGGACGCAGTCCCCATATTTTGAAGTAGGTTTCGTTCAGATGAGCCTCCTTTAAGATAAGGTCAGGTCGTGTGGTGGCAGGAGCTGAAGAACTAAGCAGCCATCTTCGTGTCAGGTCAGGCCACGCTCCCATGTTTACATTATTAACATGTTTTTTTTTAGATAATTCTGTGTGTGTTTTTTGGGATGTTGGGATGGAGAGCAAAATTGCTGGCGTGGGGGCAGGAAAATGTTTGCCCAGGGTCCAATCAATAATAAAGATGGCCCTGGTGTCCCCAGGCTGGTGGGGTGAGTGGGCCGGCACACACTTGGGTAAAGCCATGGAGGTTACAACCAGCTGTAACACCCCCCTCACACGGAGAACATCTCATCAGCTGCAGGCAATAGCAGGCTCTACCGCCATCCTAGCCTTCACCCAAAGCCGGAACCACATTGCATGGCAGGAGTTGTAGTTCTCCACACCACATACTAGACTTGGCCCTCCAGTTCCTGCTCTCTGCAGAGACTATACCTCCCAGGATGCACTGCAGGGCACCAAAAGTGAATATGTCAGCTTTTCCTGCTTTTAGTAGGGGACAGAGGGGTGTATAGAGGGATTATCTGTCTGCACTCTGTCTGTGGAGGGATTGTCTGTGGCCCTAGTGCTGGGTGGCTGCTGCAGCAATGTGGCGTTACCATGTTGTATCATGTCTGCAGCCTCTGGCCATCTCTTGTTTCATGTCTGCAGCCTCTGACCATCTCCTGTACCATGTCCCCAGTCTCTGACCATCTCTTGTATCACGTCTGCAGTCTCTGACCATCTCTTGTATCATGTCTGCAGTCTCTGACCATCTCTTGTATCATGTCTGCAGTCTCTGACCATCTCTTGTATCATGTCTGCAGTCTCTGACCATCTTTTGTATCATGTCTGCAGTCTCTGACCATCTCTTGTATCATGTCTGCAGCCTCTGACCATCTCTTGTATCATGTCTGCAGCCTCTGACCATCTCCTGTATCATGTTTGCAGTCTCTGACCATCTCCTGTATCATGTCTGCAGTCTCTGACCATCTCTTGTATAATGTCTGCAGTCTCTGACCATCTCTTGTATCATGTCTGCAGTCTCTGACCATCTCTTGTATCATGTCCCCAGTCTCTAACCATCTCTTGTATCATGTCCGCAATCTCTGACCATCTCTTGTATCATGTCTGCAGTCTCTGACCATCTCTTGTATCATGTGTGCAGCCTCTGACCATCTCTTGTATCATGTCTGCAGCCTCTGACCATCTCTTGTATCATG
This sequence comes from Aquarana catesbeiana, assembly GCF_042186555.1. Classification (NCBI taxonomy): domain Eukaryota; kingdom Metazoa; phylum Chordata; class Amphibia; order Anura; family Ranidae; genus Aquarana; species Aquarana catesbeiana. Next base: position 297,874,678 of record NC_133325.1, read on the forward strand.
TCTGCAGCCTCTGACCATCTCTTGTGTCATGTCTGCAGCCTCTGACCATCTCTTGTGTCATGTCTGCAGCCTCTGACCATCTCTTGTATCATGTCTGCAGCCTCTGACCATCTCTTGTATCATGTCTGCAGCCTCCGACCATCTCTTGTATCATGTCTGCAGCCTCTGACCATCTCTTGTATCGTGTCTGTGGTCTTTTCTGCAGTAATTTCTATCGCTCAAATATTTTTTTCAGTTATGGGAGTGAGTGGGGCCTCATGTCTAAGGTTTGCCTAAGGCCTCACAAAGCCTAGAGCCGCCTCTGCCCCTCACTACACACAGAATCAGGCCACATCCCCTACAACCTTGGCAAACAGATGTCTGAAAAAACATAGCCGTGTACCCCTCAGCTCACTTCTTCAGTCTCCTCACGAATCACTAACTTACTAACAGACATATCAGCCTGGATGTCACACCGCTTCCTCAAACTCAATCTATCCAAAACCGAGCTCATGATTTTTCCTCCCCCACGTGCCTCTGCCCCTGATCTCTCTGCAAAATCAATTGCACTACTATCAGCCCATCCCCGCATGCCAAGGTTCTAGGTGTAACCCTGGACTCTGAACTATCCTTTCGGCCCCACATCCAAACACTTTCCAAATCTTGCTGTCTTAACCTCCGCAAAGTCTCCAAAATATGCCCCTACCTAACCAACGACACCACAAAACTCCTAGTTCACTCCCTGGTCATCTCCCACCTCAACTACTGCAACTCCCTCCTCATGGAATTACCTTTACACAGGCTATCCCCCCTTCAGTCCATCATGAATGCTGCTTCCAGGCTCATCCACCTTACCAACCATTCAGTGTCTGCTACCCCCTCTCTGTTAATCCTTCCACTGGCTTCCACTCACCTAATGAATAAAATTCAAAATTCTAATAACAACTTACAAAGCCATCCACAACTTGGCCCCTGGCTACATCACTAACCTAGTCTCAAAACACCAACCTACTCATTCCCTTCCTTCCCCCCAAGACCTCCTGCTCTCTAGTTCCCTCGTCACCTCCTCCCATGCTCGCCTCCAGGACTTTTCCCGAGCCTCTCCCATCCTCTGGAACTCCCTACCCCAATCTGTCCAACTATCTCTTACTCTGCTTGCTTTTAGACAATCCCTGAAAACCCTTCTCTTCAGAGAAGCCTATCCGGCCCCCACCTAACAACTGTACTTTTACTTTCTCCATGAGATCATCCCCCACAGCTATTACCTTTTGTATCACTTGACCCTCCCTCCTAGATTGTAAGCTCTAACAAGCAGGGTCCTCTGATTCCTCCAGTATTGAATTGTGTTTTAACTGTACTGTCTGCTCTCATGCTGTAAAGCGCTGCGCAAACTGTTGGCACTAGATAAATCCTGTATAATAATATTATATGTATGTATATATATATATATATATATATATATATATATATATATATATATATAAATGTTCCTTACAGTTGTCTCTAAAATTGTCCAGTAATCTGTTCTAGAGTAGCTGCTACCATTGGCAAGGTGAGGAAACTCTTAGAAGACTCATCTTCCAGTGATGGTGATTCTTATCTTGCCTGTTTGTCCCCTACTGCCTCCTGCTATTCCTTGATCATAAAAATATTCAAAAAGTTACCTTGGTGTATACGTTTTCAATAGAGCCAAATAGCAAAAATCTGAGTTCCTTTTAGCTAAAAGGTATCTACTACTACCATTTAAAACAGTCCTTCTCTAAGTACCCCATCATTTTAGTTTCACTTTTTTCTATAACTTTTGCTTTCCTCACTTCTTGGCTATGCCCTGCCAACCTGCCTACAAATACGTTTTTTTTTCTCTTATATACCTTGCAGATTTTTTGACGTAATAAACATAAACGTGCTGCTTTATATGATATGGTTGTGTTGGGTCTTACACCTGACTAGGAATGCACAGGTTAATTGCACAACTGGTCATGCAGTGTTCCTCAACCTTTTTTCAGTGAAGGCACCTGTGACAGAACAGCTTGGGCACCCCGACTAGGCACTTCCTTCTGCCAAACAGCGTTTCCTGCCCTCCAAACCGTTCCGGTTTGGAGACTGAGAGCTAATACCAGCCCTTTTTACCCCAAACATCGTACACAGACAAGATGTAAGGTAAAATCCAAAGGCTCTTTATTGAACAAAAATTCAGGCTTTTTATAGACTTGAAAAGTAGGTCAGTCACCACATGAACAATAACCCAAATATCTACCCAAAACATCACATAATGGTTTAGATAAGGAGCTAGAGCTGACTCATGGCTAATCCCATCATAGAGGATCCTCCAAGAGATAGTCAAATTAGCCAACAGACAGAAACAATAGGTGAATGGGAATTCACATCTAGACACTGCTTTGATTAATCACAAATCCCAGACTGTCTGACAACAGAATTAAAGAAGGCCCAGTCTGTTGAAATCTCTTTAACCAGCTTTCTTTTCACATACATCTGTTCACAGAGAGTCAAGTTGGCAGAGACCATCATGGCTTCCTTGACTGTTAAATGTAGTAATGTTCTTTTGTATTATATAACAGAACATCTTCCTCAAATGCCAGGACCCATAGTCAGTTGGTTGGAATGCTTGCCCCTAGTCCTCTCCAAAAGCCTCTGTCCCAGGTGAGTCTTTCACAGCACCCTTTAAAATTCTACATAATCTTGATGCACCCCATTCTAAAATGTAAAAAACTAAACAAACTAAGCAAATGCACACTGGCATTGACTAGTATTCCAGCATTTCTTTTCCCCCACAGTTTCTCTCCCTCACTTAGCTAATGTGAACCCAGTGCTGATGGTGAGGAACATGGGGGGAAAGGCAAACAAAGATACTGTGCAGGTTCCCAATGTCCTCCTTATTAACCGATGATGTCATTGGTTGGTAGGAAGCTGGTGTCTGGAAGGTTGTAAAAGTGCACATTGAAAACCTGTGGCTTTGTATAACTAAAAGGCATGCTTGATTTACCCACTGGCTTGCATACAATTTTTGGGCAATTTTTAGGCATTTTTCCAAGACACCACCAAAGAAACCTGAATGCACCCTTGTTGAAAAAGTCTACTTTAGATAATGTACTGGACTGGTATTATCTTGCACTTGTGTCCTACTCTTATATTTTCATTAGGTGTCAAATATGTCATAAATGAGCTTTAAATTCACATTTTTAAATATGTCAAAAGAAACTCATTTGGTAACTGGTGGTAAAAAATATACATTGGCTCATGTACAGTATACTATATTTTCCAAATATGATGGCCGGGTGGGATTTTCGTTGATCTGGGTGGAAGACATATGACTTCCTCCTGGATCGTGCTGGTGCTGCCATGCAGCACAATCTGTCATTACTGATCAGTGTACCAGCCAGCTGCTGGTACCACGTGACCACTGTGACCAATCATGGTAGATCACATGACAATTGTAAACAATGGATAGTTTGTTTTCATGCCATCTATTGTCACATGGTACAGACAGGGCCAACCACAGCTCATCTGTACCATGTGATTAGCTGTGGCCAATCACAGCTAATCACAACAAAACAAAATGCGTGAATCGATTTTATTGAGTAAAATGCTTGCTTATGGCAATGAAATTCATAAGAGCGCTAAGTGTCATTTCTATCTGCTGCTTTGTTCTTCTGCTATCAGCATGAGTTACTTCTGATTTATCTTATTTTATTTCAGGTACTTATATAGCTCTGTCAATTTACGCAGCGCTTTACATATACATTGCACATTCACATCAGTCCCTGCCCTCAAGGAGCTTACAAACTAAGGTCCCCAAAGCATAGTCATACATACTAGGGCAAATTTAGACAGGATCCGATTTACCTACCAGCATGTCTTTAGAGTGTGGGAGGAAACCGGAGTACCCGGAGGAAACCCACGCAGTCACAGGGAGAACATGCAAACTCCAGTCAGATGGTGTCGTGGTCAGGATTTGAACCAGCGACCTTTTTTCCTGCTAGGTGAAAGTGCTAATCTCTACACCACTGTAATGGTGTAAGTTTTCCTGACACCAATAGAAAAAGGGTAACATGGGAGGGACCTCCAGCACACAGCCTGTGGTTGACAGACTCAGCTCTTTTCCCATGTGCTGTGTGAAGGGGGTGTGCCCCTTCCTTCAAATCAGCTCTCAGAGCCCTCCTCACTGAGCTCTGCAGGGTGTAATTATAGCTCTCCACCCCCTTTTTTCTGACATTTTAGACAAGCTGTATAAATTCTGCACTTTGAACAGATGTAGAAGAAACGCACAGGAATGGCATGTAGGAGGATTTGTTTCATCTCTGTGTGTCACCTTAAGCCAGTCACTTCACTGGGTATACAATCACTTTAATTAAGTGTGATTATGAATCTATGAAAAACACCTTATAGATACTATGTTCCCTTGGCCAGCTAGTTGATGAAAAACTCTTAAGTTTACCCAAGTAGTGAGTATAGAGTTTTAAAGGACTTGTGTAACAGCATGTATAATTTTTATATTATACAATTTGTTTCTCTTTTTTATAGGATAGCTAACCAGCTAAATCCATGCTTTCCTTTTCTAAATATCACATTGTTAAGTTATTATTCCCGGGCATGTCTAATGGCTTTTTACTCCAATTTAAAAATAAGCTGCTGTATTATGTTGACACTGAATTACTGCAGTTGTGGAAAAGCTGTAATACATATTTTATGTGCTGTGCATACCTTAAGTGACAAACCAAAAATCTTCTACAAATATTCTGCTTCACAAATGCTAAGCTCCCAAATCACCAATTAGACTTCAAATTTTGTAAAGACTTTTTCAAAGATGTTTTAGAAACAGTAGATATCTTATCTTTACATCATTGCTGTAGACACCTATGGTTGCACTTTTTCTAGAAGGGAGATCTTCTGAGTTAAAAAGATTGCTAAAAGCTCATCTAATTTGTAGAAAATAAGATATTTTGTGCCATAACTTATATTAATGTTTTAGCCAACTTTATATGACTTATACTGGCAAGAACAGATATTAACAGAATGTACTAATACATTGACAGACATGGAACTGTAAAATGTATGAAATGGCTTGAATAGCAATTCTTTCAAAGCAGCTGTTGAGAATAGTAGCATGGATGGCTATGCAGCAGGTCCATAACTTCCCATAAATCGGCCTGTAACAATCATTAGGAAAAATCTTCCCATATGTTTAATGAGTGGAGTTCAAACCTTAGGTTATGGCAAGGACACAGGCCATACTAAGGTTACAAAGTCTGGCTACAATTAAACATTCACTACAGAAATTGTGATGATGCTTGAGGGAGCTATTGCACTTTAGTCCTAAATAATTACACTCTCGGAAATTACTCATATGAAAATTACTAGGACTTGAACTATTAAAGAGTGTTCACACACACACATTTTTAAAAAATTTACACTGTTTAGAAATATGTTGTAATTTAAGAATGTTTTTTGGAAAAGAGCATAAGTCTACATCTATTGTATCTTGATATTGTTTTTTACTGGCATAAATGTCAAAAGATAAGTGTGTAAAACTTTTTTCTTCCATGATGTATCCTAATTTCTAAGGGAGTGTTTAATATGGCTATAGATGGATAGAAATACAAATACAAATTGTTAGGAAAAGTCTTAGGAAAAGTCATAGGAAAATTCTCAGAACATGCAAATGTTGTTTGGAAAATTTAATTTGCTTTTAACATTTGATTTTGGAATGGTTTAACTTTACTGAATGAAAACCACATACACTGAATTTCATTCATTCAAGGAAAATTCTCCATCCTGCGAAATCATATTTTCTCATCACTGTGTACTAAACTGAACGCTGATTTGACCCACTAATGATTAGAAAAATGAACATTCTTTTATTAAGAATTTTCATTTGAAATTCTACCCCATCTATGGCCAGCCTAAGTAAGTCTGCTTTAATAAAAGGAAAAAATCCAATGTTTTCCTCTGAGAGCTTGGCTTCCAGTGATAGCACTCACAAACAATAGCTCATGGGTCTGGGGCTAACGATGGGCATATGCACCATGGGATATTTGTTTTTTCTAAGTTAAGAAGGTGTTTGAGACATTCAGTAACTGCAAAGACTCTTAACTTAGTCTACCAGATTGAAATAGTTTTGTAACTTAAAGGCTAAGTGCACCTTTGGGTAAAAAATAGTAAATGCACATATTTTTGCAGGAAACAAAATGTGTATTTATTTTTTTCCTGCAAGAGCCCACAGAGCTTTGCTCCTGTGATCAGTGGATCAGGGGTGCAATGTCATGATCCTGCAGACAAGCCCTGCAGCTTTCGCCCTCACAGTCCATTGAGAACAAGTCATCAGCAACAATGAATAAGGTTACTTGTAGTTCTCTTATTCACTGATTGCTGTGATTAAATGAAGCAGCTGTCTGGGCAGAGCCCTGCACGGCATGCTATTTTTAAAATGTGACAGCAGATGAGGGGAGAAGATCCCCACCCACTGTTACAGGGATTCGGGGTGCGGGGGGCAGGTTACACGTTAAACCTGAATTATGGGTATAACATGCTCTTGAAGGTGAACTTAGCCTTTAAAAGTTTATGCTCTTGTTCAGGGAGGGAGCAGGCAAGCTTTTTAACTGCCATACTGAAGTGGTTTCACTTATCATTTGAGTTAAATCTTAATTTAGATTACCCAGATATCTAGGTAAAGTTTTTTATTTTAATTACATTTTCTTATAGACGTTGTACATACCAGGATAATTTTTATAGTCATTACATAGATAAAGTAGTAGGTAAAACAATTCCACTTTTTGCTGTGGTATAAGAGTATGCACAACTGACCGCTGTCAAGTGCTATTGCTCTGTGGCATATGCACAAACAATACCGTATTCCATCCTAAATACTGACTTCATTTTTTTATTCCATAAGTTTTTGTGTCACATAAGGGGAGATTTACTAAAACTGGAGCACTCAGAATCTGGTGCAGCTGTGCATGATAGTCAATCATCTTCTAACTTCAACTCCAGAGCTTAATAATTGAACTAAGGCTGGGTTCACACTGCTGCGGTGCGGGAACGCAGCGAATTTACTGCGGGTTCCCGCATCGCACCAACTCGCACGGCAGTTCACACTGCCATATGCGAACTGCTGGGGAGTGTCATACAATGTTAATGACACCCCCAGTTCAGCCCGCATATCGCAATGCGAACTGACAATTCGGACATTTTCGGATCGCATAGGTGTGAACACCCATGCGATACGATTTTGGTCCGAACAAAAAAAAGGGTCCTGTGCGAGTTTGGACCGAATGCAGTGCGATATCAGCCATACTATCTGTATGGCTGATATTGCACAGCACAGACATCGCATGTGATGTGAACAGCAGTGCGCTGCGAATCACATGCGATGTCTGCCACCGCAGCAGTGTGAACCCAGCCTTAAACAGCACTTTGCAAAGAATACTCAATCACATGCAAGGAAAAGTCCTCTCAGATCTAGAGCAAATGCACTTCAAAGTGTACTTGCAGTGAACAGTATATTTGCCTTTAGTAAATCAACCTCCCCATAATTAGTACGTAGAACAATAACAATTACTACAGTGTATTATAAGACATTTATGCTGCAATTTTCATGGAACATGGAAACAAATCCAAACAGAAAAAAACACTACTCCAGTTAATAGTTATGTAATTGAGTCCACTGCAAGCATCTGAGTGGTGGTCCAGCTTATTGCACTCAGACACATCAATAGAATAGAAAGAAATTGCAACCCTGTGGGCTACAGAAAAATATATTTATTTGCAGAACCTAGATATGTGGTTGCAAGTGCCTAGTAAAAATGGTCATTTTGCTTGAATATCCATTTACAATATTTATTGATATTTATTGACAAGAAATATATATATAGGTGCTACAGTTGAGATTTTTGGTGACTGCAGGTAAATTTAGGCATGCCTAGCTGGAAGGTAGGCCTGTTTGTTTTGATCTGTGTGGGCTGGTAGTGGCTTAGAGTAGGCTGGTGACTCACAGATAGCATCACTTCTCGGTTACCTCCCTCTGGCTTCTAGAGGATTCTAGAAGAGTGGAGGGAAGAGAGGTGGAGCTGTCTCAGGGAGCTCTGACCAATCTCCATTTATGATTGGCAAGGGGCAGGCCTCCTTGATATACCCAGGGTCAGCTCAGCTGGGGGGTTGTTGTTGGGTGGAAGAACTGAGGATGGGGTGCTAGGCCGTTGGAGCCTTTAATGCCACTCCCCAGACCGGGGGGGTGACCTTGGGCCTGGGACAGCAGGAGCTAGCATTGCCGGGCAAGTCTTCAGGAGGGAACCACCAGTGTGTGTGTGTGTGGCCACTGTCAAGAGGACTGGGGAGGCACGCCTGAGAGGACTGGGAGGGTGCAGTCTGGGATGGGTACAGAGCCAGCGGTAAGGACTGTGATGTCACAGGCAGTGGAGTTGGGCAGCTACAGCCAGGAGGCCTGGCAGGGCCTGAAGTGGGATTACTGGGAGCAGTAGCCCACCATAGGTCAGCTAGCACTTAAAGACTTTCTATTCTATTTTTGCTACACAAAAATGGATCCATGGTCCCTGCCTACAAATGGCAGTTCCTAGGGCCTGACTGAGTCAGTGTTAGGCCTAACCATGTGCTAGCTGTACCTGGAAGTGAAGTGTTGTGCAGGAAAGAGAGAGAGAGAGCGTGAGAAAAACAGTCTGCAAGCAAGTGTTGTGCTGGAGGAGACTGGAGCTGTGTAGTGTATATAGTCGTCCCAACTGATTGAAATACAATCAACCAATTGTTTGTTCTACTGAGCATCCCATATACTCCTATCCCTATCCAAGTTCAAATCCCTCAATAAAATAACAAGACAAACATCTGGACTGTTCATTGTCTCCAAGGTGATTGGGAAATGAATGCTAGGCTGGGCAGTGTGACAGGTGGGCCACAAGTTTCAGCAGCCCCTACGGGGATATCGAGATATATATATTGTGACAGTATGAGATGCTGTGACTGTAATGTTGGTCATTTGGGGGACACAGGGTGTGCACATTAGCTTAGTGCAGGACTGCAGAGCATTGCTATGGACTGGAGAAAACTACTTTCACAGATTTCTTCTGGTTTTAGTATACCTGCATGGGGCTCTGTAGTTTGGAGATACCATAGTGACTACTACGGAATCTCCAACCCTGTGTCCAGGTTTTGTGGAGGACCAGCAGACTGTGTGCTTAGCCCTTATAATGAAGGTATAGGAATACCTCAGGGCTCTCAGTTGGAGACTGCTCCCCCCCAAGAGAGACAGGAGGTCTCTATGAGTCAGAGGTTGCAGGTGGCAGCCAGTAGCACGTGTGTGTCTGCAAGAGGCAGTGACCGGCCTGAGGAATGGAGCGGAGATGTGGGCGATAAAGTAAAGCCTGTGGTCTGTGTGACCAGCATAAAGAAAAGAGGTACTGCTAAAGAGAGAGCCAGGTGGGCTGGCATTTTCTGTTTATGTGTATTTGCTGGAGAAGAACCCCTGCTTGGAAAACCCTATATGTTTTGGACTTTTCAGTTGTCTTTTTAATAAAAATGGGCTACCAGGCCCTTAAAATATAATCCCTGACAGACTTGAATCACTGGAAAATGCATCTACCACTAGAGCTAATGATCTCCCATGTGTTTTTTTATAAAGGAATAATAGAAACACAAAATCTTTACAAAATAATGACATAAAATATAATGCAACTATTAATTTGTTTTGACTTCTAACCATTATGCATCAATTCCCATGCAATATCATACAAAAAAATGTACATTGTATTATTGAACTAGATCAATCCGAAGAGGTAATTAATTTAAAACATGTTATAAGCAATTCCTGCAGAATTTCCTGCAGCACTCACACACAAATACTTTGTGCAAAGCTAAACATGAAGAGGTTTATTTAATAAAGGCAAATATATTGTGCACTGCAAGTGCATTTGCTGCAGATCTGAGGGGAAGCTCTGAAACGAGGAGAAGGTCTGCTGATTTCAATCATACAATTATGTAAAAGCAAAAGTGCTATTTTTTATTTGCCAGCTTCATGTTGTTTCTGAGCTGTGTTGCTTCAATGTTGCTAATGCAGTGCGAGCATGTGTGTGACTAATGACAGGTACAATAATGCCGCGTACACACGGTCGGACTTTACGGCGGACTTTGCCCGGCGGATTTTTCGACGTACTTTCCGACGGACTTTGTGAATGAACGGACTTGCCTACACACAATCCACCAAAGTCCGTCGAATTCGTACGTGATGACGTACGACCGGACTAAAACAAGGAAGTTCATAGCCAGTAGCCAATAGCTGCCCTAGCGTGCCTTTTTGTCCGTCGAACTAGCATACAGACGAGCGGACTTTTCGACCGGACTCGATTTCAACGGATAAATTTTAAACAAGTTTAAAATCTAAGTCCGTCCAACTTTTGAGAAAACAAAGTCCGCTGGAGCCCACACACATCGAATTGTCCGACGAAATCCAGTCCGCCGGGCAAAGTCCGCCGTAAAGTCCGCTCGTGTGTACACGGCATAAGAGAAGAGCAAGGAAGAGGAGCACTAATCAGGCTGGGCCCTGGACACTGGTAAACACCATGTATGCAATCGTAAAAAAAAATTCTGCTGATACTCCGCAGCAATGCCCCTGTACTGACGACATCCCTAGCAGAATATACCGACATGTTTCGATTGGATACCGCCAATCTCTCTCAAGGAAGCCTATACATGTTACTTATTACTTTATGTTCATTTTTGCGCAAAGGATTTGTGTGTGAGTGCTGCAGGAATTATTTATAGTATTGGATTTGTGCTGCTTTTGGAGGATTTAGGATGTCTACTAGCTGGCTACCCCACAGATCTTTGTAACTACTTGTTGCTCTCCTATTTGTGCTTGAGTTATTTATTGTTCATTTAAAAAATGGAATTGGTTAATTCACTCAAGTGCTGTGGTTTATGCGGCTGGAGCTGTATGCAGACAGCACATATTTCTCTATGGCATATGTGTCAAACACAAGGGGCCATGGGCCAAATCCGGTTCTCCAGGCCATTTCATGTGGCCCTTGCACCGAGGGCTTTTTTTCAGCCAAAACATGGCAGAATGCCGTCCTGCCACCTCCAGCTTTTGCCCTCCGCTCCCTGATCACCACTGTTACTTGTAAGGACAGCTTTCCTTTTGCCGGCTCTCACAGATCCCTGCCTGCCTTGCACTCACGGCAGGGACAAGGCAAAAGCAGGTGCAGTGTGGGAACATGTGGTAAGCTGCACTGTGATCCCCTGATCCCCATCTGTGCCCAGGTGCACAGATGCTGGCCAATAATTTCACTGCAATTGAAAGAGAGAGGCGGAGCCACCTATGCTTCCGAGAGGTACTAGACCTAAGAAGGGTAGGTGAGATGTGGGGAGGCTTTTGGGGAAGGGGGATATATGAGGGCTGTGAGGGGAGATGTGTGCAGAGGTAGAGTATGGAGGAGAGTGGTGCAGAGGTCAGAGCCGAGGAGGGATGGAAGTGAGATGTGGACAGCATGTGAAAGAGAGCTGAGCCCTGCATGCTGTGCATAGCACACCCCTAACCCCTGCACTCTGTATGTAGCTCACTCTTCAACCCTGCAGTCTGTACACAGCGCACCCCTGAACTCTTTACTCTATGCATAGGGCATCCCTGAAACAGCACTCTGTACATGGTGCATCCCTGAACTCAGCACAAAACATACTTCTGGTATTTATTGCCCCTTTAAGATCCTCCCACTGCAATTTGGCCACACGCACAGTTCAATGTGGTTCGGCAGGGGAGGGGATGGTTGAGTTCCTGCACCTATTCTCTGAAGAGAAAAGTCCCGGATAAGTTTATATATTCTTACAGCTCCAACTGGCCCTTTGAGGGAAACAATAATGCTGATGCGGTCCACAATGAATTTGAGTTTTACACCCCTGCTCTATGAGGACACAGTGGCTGTACAGACATGACTACTTATCCTAATGTGACAGGCATGCCGGGTGGGTAAAAATTCCTAACTGTGTGTTTGGGGCTCCTGCAATAATGAGCAAACGTGTCTGTACAGCCGCTGTGTCCTCCAGGAGTGTGGAGAAAGAATGTTGCTAAGCAGGGAAGACTGACAAGCTTTTGAGAAAGTACTATTCAGATGGAGGGTGTGGGGTGAAAGGAGCCAACAGGGATGTCAAGAAGTGTAGTGCTATTAATGTGGAGGAAAACTAGAACAGAGCTGATAGGGACAGAAAGCTGCTGCAGTCCATGTGTGACTTTGTAAATGACTGCAGTGGTGCTGAGAAAAGGTTGTAGTGGTGTTGGGTTGGGATTGGGTGAGTGGAGGTGGCAAGAGTAATGGGATGTGTGTTGTGTAGCACTAAGAAGGGAAAACGTTATAAACCATGAAGAAAATAAAAGTGTATAAGTTACTGTGACTTGGCTCGAAACAAAGAAGAAAATTGGTGAGACGGAGGAAAGATGAAGTGAGCTGAAAGTTTTAATGAACCATGCAGGGTGCAGTATATTAACAGTGACAAGCGGTATGTGGATTTGGAAATGTAAGGGGAATTTGATTGTATTACTATCAGTGAAGACCTACAGCAATGAAGTATAGGAAAAGTAGGGATAACAGTGATGTTTTAAAGCTGGAGAGATCAGATGTGTTTGACAATTGAGAGTGGAACAGACAAAAGAAGGGACTATAGGGGGTTTAATATGGTTCAGATAGGAAGTCAATTGAAGTAAACTGTATATGCAAGAAGAATCCAAGTGACACAGAGAGAGAGGACACTGAGGGTGCGTGGCTGTGATCACAGGGAGAACAAATGGTGCAAAGATGCATGTAGTGAATGTCCATGGCTGGTCTGGAGAAAAGACAGTGCGAGACAGTGGAGGGGTAGTACTCACAATGAACTTGCAGAATAATTGGTGTCAGATGTCTGATGGGGTAATTAGTGTGATGAGGAAAAGGACATCGGCAATTTATGGCAGTGATTTCTTTGGGGAGTTGTGGGCTTGATCCAAATGTGATCATTTTTGTATGTATTTTGGAGAAAGTTGGATAGAAGGAAGATGGGATAGGCAGTTGCATCAATGTAGTAAAGTTCATCTTAAAGCATCCCTCTGTCTGATCATTTATCCCCCTACCTGTCTACACACACCCTAATTTTACAATGGGTTTTTCTTCTCTAAGTGAATTTACAATAAATTCTTGTCCAGCATTGCCATATATTTACCACAATAACAAAAAGAAAAGGGCCCATAAAGATTTATGAATCCATCCACTTCCAAGGAAAACCACCTGAAGGTTTACTCACTGATGCGTTTCACTCATAATGAGCCTATTTGTAGAGTAGGGTGGGTGGGGAATTCCTTTATACACAGATCAATCTAAGCACTTGCAACTGATTAAAACCATTGTAAAAAAAAAAAAACATCTTGCCTAATCTTTTATTCTTCTATCACTTATACAGCATACCCAAGGTGTATAAAACTGTCTCAAATAAATCTTTAAAATCTAACAATATATATGAAGACACATACTATACTATCCCATCAACATAGGATAGATAATCTATCACCCCATTTAATGGGGTTGTCCACGTGCTCAAAAACCTGTATTTTTTTTATACTTTTAATATACCATTTGACTTTAAATTTATTCTTAGACTTTGAGATGCTTTCACTCATTACAAGTGAAATGCACCAGAGGGTTGAGTTTCAGGGGGTTTGTCTTGCATTAGATGGAGTCATAAATGTTTATAGTGGCTTTTAGCCTGGAGTGCAATACCTCTTTTCTGCTATTGAAGTGGTTGATGGAGATTTGGTGAGCCAGCATCCAGACCTTGTATTGCCTATTATATACAATTCATATCTACCAGAACCGCAGCAGGAATACAGCTTTTGTTTGTTTTATGTTATGACAGTGTATAGGCACTGTTATAACTTGAAATTCATAAGAGCTGTATTTCTGCTACTGTTCTTCAAATAAAGTTCTTCTGCAGCCTGGAATGTAGTAATCATTGATGTGCTAGAGTGTAACAAACCCAACAAGTTCTTATGTATTTCAAGCTATACAAGTGCTTATGTGTTCCAGTAGCTTGAAATGGGTAAGATCTGTATCCCTGCTGCCATTCTTCAAATAAACATATTCTCCTGTAGCTCTAAATGCAGTAATCATTTCCTTCTATTCTACTACTATATGCAATCGGTCATATTACTGATTGCCTGTGAAGTGCATGTTGTCCAGAGGAGCAATTTTACTTCTGCATGTTGACATCACAGGAAGGAACTGAAGTAATTTACATGGCTAAGACTGACAAAGGTGGCAAATATGGAATCACAGTAATTTTTACTGAGAAATAATTGCCATAAGGGGAATATGGGGGCTGCTATTTATGTCCTCCTTCTGAAATTGCTATTTAGCTGGCTGTGTCTGGCTTTAAGTGGTTGTAAAGGGTAAAAAAACTTCCATGGTCAGCTACCCCCAGCCAAATACTTACCCAAGCATGATCTCAATCCAGTGCTGTGCCAGAGAACAGCAGTGCTGCGCCGGAGAACAGCAGTGCTGCTCTCTCTCTCTCCTCATTGGACATGGAGACAGCAGTGGGAGCCATTGGCTCCTGCTGTTGTCAATCAAATTTTGTGAGAAAGGGGAGAGGAGCCAATAGATGCATGCAGTCTAGCTTGGGATTGAGCCAGCTCATCTGCCCCCACGGGGCAGATAGAGAAATGGAGGAGCGGACAGTGACAGTAAGGGACCCAAGAAAAGGATCAGTGCCACTTTGTGCAAAATGATTGCACAGAACAGGCAAGCATAACATATTTGCTATTAAAAAAATAAAGAAAAGTTGGCTATCACTTGTGACTGGAGCTATTTGAGAATTTATTAAAGATTAAACAGTCATACTGCACTATGGCTTCCCTTCCTGTCCTTGGTGTCATCGTGTCCAGTGCAGGCCTACGGACTTTGCATTGGTCTTGATGATGTAAGGACTTTAGACTGCTTGAGTGTATGTGAGAAGATCATTCTAGCAGCACGGAGAAGTCCTCTAGATCTTAACGAGCAATCAAGCCCTGCTGCTCAGACGCAGATCGCTGTAAGGGATGATTTTCTTGTTTCCTGGAGTTTTTTACAATTTTATACCTGCTTCCACTGTAATCACATGTGTTTAGCTAAACACAACAACTGATAATATGGCATGCCAAAACAAATAAAAAATATATATTTACTCTATAAGAAAAGTAAAAATCCAGAAGCTTAACTTAATCAGTGGATCAGTGCTAAAGTAGATACACTATATTGCCAAAAGTATTGGGATGCCTGCCTTTACATGCACATGAACTTTAATGGCATCCCAGTCTTAGTCTGTAGGGTTCAATATTGAGTTGGCCCACCCTTTGCAACTATAACAGCTTCAACTTTTTGGGGATGGCTGTTTACAAGGCTTATGCCTCGTACACACTAGCGGACTTCCCAGCAGACTTGGTCCAACAGTCTTTCCGCCGGACTTTCCGGCGGACTACCTGAACGGACGGACTTGCCTACACATGACCGGACTTTCCGGCAGGCTAGGTCCACCCGTCTTTCCGACGGACTTTCGCCGGAGTTATGGCGGACTTTCAGAATGAACGGACTTGCCCACACACGGACAAGTCCATTCATTTTGAACGTGACTCAGGTACGACGGGACTAGAAAAGGAAGTCAATCTCGCCGGAAGTCAATCTTTTATCGGCGAGATTGACACCTTGTGAGCCCCATCATGGGGCATACCAGGCCATTAAGTCTGGTATGGATTTTAAAGGGAACCCCCTGCACCGAAAAAACAGCATGGGGTCGCCCCTAGAATCCATACCAGACCCCGATCCGAGCATGCAGCCCGGTCCGTCAGGAAAGGGGTGGGGACTAGCGAGCGCCCCCCCTCCTGAACCGTGCCATGCCGCATGCCCTCAACATGGGGGGTGGGTGCTTTGGGGGAGGGGGCGCCCTGCGGGGCCCCCCCACCACAAAGCATCTTGTCCCCATGTTGATGAGGACAAGGGCCTCTTCCAGACAACCCTGGCCGTTGGTTGTCGGGGTCTGCGGGCAGGGGGCTTATCGGAATCCGGGAGCCCCCTACAATAAGAGGGCACCCAGGTCTCGGCCCCCCACCCTATGTGAATGAGTATTGGGGTACATGGTACCCCTACCCATTTACCTAGGGAAAAAGTGTCAATAATAAAACACACTACACAGGTTTTTAAAGTAATTTATTAGCCAGCTCCGGGGGGGTCTTCTTCCAGCTTCGGGGGTCTTCTTCCGACTTCGGGGGTCCCTCCGGTTCCTCTTCTCCCAGCACCCGGTTGGTTCTTCTCCGCTCTCTCTGGCCTCTTCTCCCGGTGTTCCAGTTCTTCTGCCGGCTCCTCCGCTGTCTTCATGACGCTCTTTTGCCAGTGAAGGCCCGGACTTCTGGGCTCCTGGGTTTCTTGGCTTCTTCTCTTCTTCTGATGTTGACACGATGGTCTCTCTGGCTGGAATGCTCTCTGAGCGCTCCGATGTGACTTATATAGGTGAAGACCCCGCCCCCTTATAGCGTCACAGTCCCTGGGCATGCTGGGACTGTGATGGCATAAGCCCAGAAGCCCAGAAGTCCAGGCCTCCGCTGGCAAAAGAGCTCGTCCCCACCCCCTTTCCTGACCAACCGGGCTGCATGCTCGGATCGGGGTCTGGTATGGATTCTAGGGGCGACCCCACGCCGTTTTTTCGGCGTAGGGTGTTCCCTTTAAAATCCATACCAGACCTAAGGGCCTGGTATGCCCCGTGCTCGCCGCAATAAGAAAATTTGTTTTTCCTATTGCAGCAAGCGTGAGATGCAATACCCTGCCCTTGCGTCGTATCTGGTCTGTCGGACCAGCATGCAGACGAACGGACTTTCCATCAGTCCAGCATACAGACGAACGGGTTTTCCGTCAGGAACTGAGTCCAACAGAAAGATTTAAAACATGTTTCAAATCTAGGTCCGGCGGACTTTTGGGAAAAAAAAGTCCGCCGAAGCCTACACACGATCGGATTGTCCGGCGGACTCTGGTCCGCTGGACCAAGTATGCCAGAAAGTCCGCTCGTGTGTACGCGGCATTAGGAGTGTGCCTATGGGAATGTTTGATCATTTTTCCAGAAGCGCATTTGTGAGGTCAGGCACTGATGTTGGAGGAGAAGGCCTGGCTTGCAGTCTCTGCTCTAATTCATCCTAAAGGTGTTCTATCAGGTTGAGGTCAGGACTCTGAGCTGACCAGCCAAGTTCCTCCACCCCAAATTCACTCATCCATGTCTTTATTGACCTTGCTTTGTGCACTGGTGCACTTGTGGACAGCCTTCCTGGAAGAGTTGAAGCTGCCATAGCCACAAAGGGTGGGCCAACTCAATATTGAACCCTACGGACTAAGACTGGGATGCCATTAAATTTCATGTGCGTGTAAAGGCAGGTGTCCCAATACTTTTGGCAATATAGTGTATGTAACTATAGTCAGATATGTAGGCATAAGGGTATGTGGATATTTTGTACCTGTGATGGTTAATGATGCAAACAAACACATAAGTAACAAATAATTGAAGAGCCATTAAACCTTTAGGTCAGGGGTCTCAAACTGGTGGCCCTCCAGCTGTTGCAAAACTACAAGTCCCATCATGCCTCTGCCTGTGGTAGTCATGCTTGTAACTGTCAGCCTTGCAATGCCTCATGGGACTTGTAGTTGCGCAACAGCTGGAGGGCCACCAGTTTGAGACCCCTGCTTTAGGTGGAACAAAAATGATAGACTAACTGAACCTAAATGCCTTCCTTATTTTTTCTCTTCACGTACAAATGAATAACAACAGAACTCAGATCAGAGCCTGTATACATATATATTTGTATATATACTTTGAATGTTGGTACTTGATTAATATAATCAATTTACTCCAAACTAGAACTGCACCAACTTAACGTGTCAGCTTGGACATACAAGATATAAAATCTCCATAATCCCCTTAAAAAGCAACTAACTGAACTGCTTTGGTAAAACATGTATCAATTACTTAAAGTGGTTGTAAGGGTAAGACCAATTTTGCTACAGGTAAGCCTATAATAAGGCTTACTTGTAGCTACCCCTGTATTTGCATGTGCTGACGTCATCAGCACATGCTCACTGAAGCAAACTGAAGCAACGGCACAGTTTGCTTTTTTTCTCAAAGTGGGATATTTTATACTTATACTTATTTTATCTATATACAGTATCTCACAAAGGTGAGTACACCCCTCATGTTTTTGTAAACATTTTATTATATCTTTTCATGTGACAACACCGAAGAAATTACACTTATGCCGCATACACACGGCCGGACTTGCCAACGGGCTAAACTCCGTCGACATTTCCGATGGAAAGATTTAGAACATGTTCTATATCTGAGTCCATCGGAATGCCGACAGAAAAAGTCTGATGGGACATACGCACAGTCGGAATGTCCGACCGAAAGCTCCCATCTGACTTTTTCCGTCGGGAAGTCCGACCGCGTGTATATGGCATTAGCTACAATGTAAAGTATTGAGTGTATAGCTTGTATAACAGTGTAAATTTGCTGTCCCTTCAAAATGACTCAACACACAGCCATTAATGTTTAAACCACTGGCAACAAAAGTGAGTACACCATTAAGTGAAAATGTTCAAATTGGACCCAAAGTGGCCACCATTATTTTCCAGCACTGCCTTCACCATCTCTGGCATGGAGTTCATCTGAGCTTCACAGGTTGCCACTGGAGTCCACTTCCACTCCTCCATGATGGCATCACGAAGCTGGTGGATGTTAGAGATTAGGGGTGAGCCGAACACCCCCCTGGTTCGGTTCACAGCAGAACATGCGAACAGGCAAAACATTTGTGCGAACACCGTTAAAGTCTAAGGGATGTGAAAGTGAAAAGGCAAAAATGCTCATTTTAAAGGCTTATATGCAAGTTATTGCCATAAAAAGTTTTTGGGGACCCGGGTCCTGCCCCAGGGGACATGTATCAATGCAAAAAAAGTTTTAAAAATTTATGTTTTTTTCTGGAGCAGTGATTTTAATAATGCTTAAAGTGAAACAATAAAAATGAAATATTCCTTTATATATCGTGCCTGGGGGGTGTCCTTAGTATGCCTGTAAAGTAGCGCATCTTTCCCATGTTTAGAACAGTACCACAGCAAAATGAATTTTCTAAAGGAAAAAATGTAAGTTAAAACTGCTT
This sequence comes from Aquarana catesbeiana, assembly GCF_042186555.1. Lineage (NCBI taxonomy): Eukaryota > Metazoa > Chordata > Amphibia > Anura > Ranidae > Aquarana > Aquarana catesbeiana. Next base: position 297,893,864 of record NC_133325.1, read on the forward strand.
GCAGCTGTAATGTATTGTTGGATCTGGCAATATAGATAAAAATACCAAAATAAAATGGCGTGAATGTCCTCCCCAAAATCCATACTAGGCCCTTCAGGTCTGGTATGGATATTAAGGAGAACCCTGCATTATTTTTTTTTTAAATGGCGTGGCAGAGTATATAGGGCAGGCTGTATAACTGCTGTTCAGCGTATATAGTGCCTGGGGGCCCCCAGGCACTATATACTATATAGTGGTAGTGCCTATATATACTATATAGGCACTACCACTATCTGTATATCAAATATTCCATTATTATATTTTATTAATTTACTTATAGACAATATACATCAGTGGTAGGACGTTTAGTTCCTGGTTTGCGGATTCCCCGATTTGGAGCCATTACAATCTTTTACATTGCATATGTATTGTTTAAGGTGGGTCTAGGAACACTCCTTGGAACAATTATGGGGTCTTTATGCACATGTACATACGTTTGCATACGTTTACACATGTACATGTATACTGTTTATTAATTCACTCTTATGTTCACTATCAGATCTCTGACAAATGCTGTCTGGGTGTGGACTGTTCAGCATCGTTTGGGTTGTCCCCTTCTTTGCCCCCCCTTTTTGGCCATCACTCTGAGTGGCCGCACCCACCTCCATCTTCCCTGGGCGTTGCAGGGCCAGCACAGTCATACTTTGTTGCTTTTAAAAACTCTTGATGCAACATACCAAGACACTTGTGTCTATATGGTCAGTAGATACTGGCCTTATTTAATGTACTGACTGTCTGTCTGCATACTTGATTTATATATTACCTGTATACCTATATCATATACCCTTTACTTATTGCCTTTTCTTACAAATTGTAGATATCATAGCTACTTATACCACTTTCTCCTGATAAAGAGAAAAAACGCATGAACTTAAAACATGTTGAGTATTACTCAAATGTACAAGAGTGATGTAAACTAGTGGTTCTTTGATCTCATTATGAACATTATGTTACATTGTTTTCATATATTTTTGTAATTATTGTTTGATATAGTCAATGCTGTGTCTATATTTTTAGATTTTGTATTATTAAACTTTCATATTTATATATATATATATTTATTTGCATGCGCCTTTTTTGGAGTCGTTGCCTTTTTAAGTCCCACTAGAGGGTCTTTCTTTGTTTCAGAGAGGACACGCTGTGCATGTGCATGGTTTAAATGGCCCAGAGCAGTCATTAGGGGGTGCAATATACTGAAATTCAACTCATCCTGCAAATGGCAAGATGGAGAGGTATTAGGCCAGCTCTTTTTCTGGAGAGGACCAAAAACAACTGTATCTGGAATGAAAGGACCTTCACCATTTCCAACAACAGAAGCTGTGGTATGTACTATTCATTAGATGTAAAAATGCATAGAAACATTTCTGAAAATTGAACTTACACTTTAAATATGTGTCTCCTCTTGACTTGGTTAACCAGAACCTGCATACTAAAGGTCCTGTAGTGTCTATACTGTGTTAATACAAACAGTCTTTGGAGAAAATATGGCATTAAAACATGATCCAGCATTTCCCACAATGGAGGTATCTAAAAATAATGCTTTTTAACCACTTGCCGCCTGCCATATAGCAATATGATGTCAGCAAAGTAGTTTAGTTATCCTGATCAGACGTTATATGACACGTTCAGGGTAACGATCATGATAACAAGCTGGCGCGTGCCCACGGGGGTACTCATCGCGCAATCGGAGGTGATGTGTGTCAGTCTAACACACCGCAACTCCGATCGTGGTATGGAGCCTCTGACAGAGGCTTCTTTCCACATGATCAGCTGTGACCAATCACAGCTGATCATTGCATGAACCAGGAAGTGCCTCTAAAGGGCTTTCCTTAGTTCATACTGACAGGGAGAGTCTTTTGGCAGCTCTCCCTGTCAGAGGGGGGTCTGCGCTGATAATCAGCACATTGATAATCAGTGCAGCCCCATCAGAGATGCCCATCAGCTGCCAATCAGTGCCCATCACGTGCCAGCCTGTGCCACACAAAGAATGCCTGTCAGTGCCCATAAAAGTGACAGTCAGTGCCACATCGGTAATACCTGTCAGTGCCCTTCAGATGCCATTCAGTAATGCCTGTCAGTAGCTCTTCATCAGTGCTGCCTATCCTGTGCCACCTATCAGTGCCGCCTATCAGTTCCCATCAGTTTTATATTTAAAAAGTGTCAGTCTTTTTTTTGTTTACAGTGCAAAAAATTTAAAATGCAGAGGCGATCAAATACCACCAAAAGAAACCTCTATTTATGGGAAGAAAATTATAAAAATGTAGTTTGGGTACAGTGTTGCATGACCGCGCAATTGTCATTCAATGTGTGACAGCGCTGAAAGCTGAAAATTGTCCTGGGCAGGAAGGAGGGGAAGTGTCTGGTATTGAAGTGGTTAACCCAAAAACTTGATTTAAGCTACTCAAGGTAAGCTATTCATTTTGTAAAGTGTGTATGAGAAAGGTAACTAATCACGTATATACAGTATCTACTCTAGCCTGTGGGAGGCCTGCAGAAGTGGCTTTTATAGCAAATAAAAATAATTTCAGTAAGCATGGGACATCTGCTCTCAGCTATGACTTTTGTTTCTCACTTTTTAAAATGGACTACAACTTCACTTTAAAAATAATATAAAGCCTTGCAGCCAAAATCCTTTGCAGTATTAAACATCTCTAAATAAACTCTCAGCTCTTTAGATATTGGGCTTGAATGTCCATTGAAAGAAAATGGCTAATATTTTATTTTCATTGAGTGTGGTCTATTTACACAGGCAATCCACTGAGATGAATACATTTAAATTAATCAGGTTTTATTTGTGTCAGAATACATTTACCTGTCCCCAAGAGTAAGGTCTGTACAATATATTAGCAAACACTGCTGAATTACTGCACACTGTTAAAAATACAGACAGCAATTGCCTATATTGCATAAATACATTTCACTACATAACATTTTCAGGTATTCCTATAAATACTTTTAACAAGCATTTTTAAAAGCCTTTAATGTGATTAAATATATCATAAAACATGAAAAATCACATAAAACAAGCAGTAATGATTATTATGAATTGTATTTGTGGATGTGTATGACTGGGGGAGGAGAGATTTACTGGAATCTTTTAAATTCATGATTAGGGAAAAAACTGGAGCGGAGTTTATGCTGCAGGAGAGCCCACTGGCTTGTATGCAATATATTTGCCTTGATAATTATAACACAGACTCTGTTGCCTCTTTGGGATTTAAAAGTATCATATTTATCTTAGTATGTAAGGTTTTTATTATTCTGTATGAAAGCAGGTGAGGTATCACTGCTTTAATAAAGTAATGGTGCTGCATATGTACTAGTACAATTAATATTAAATACATAGGGCAATACAATGACAAAAAACAATACAATTGTGGGAATGCATAAATACACTTTTATACAGTAATACCTTGGATTGTGAGTAACGCGGTTAACGAGCGTTTCGCAATCCGAGCTAATAATTTTTTAAAATCCTGACTCGGTTTCCGAGCGTTGTCTCGGAAAACGAGCAGGATTCAAGCCTCTGCGGTGTGCAGTACCACATTTGGCCAGAGGTGTGGGGGTGCCAGTGACAATAGGAGCCGCTCAGATGTACTGGAAGCCACTCAGATGCACTCGAAAACACTCAGTTTCCGAGCCTTTCCGAGTGTTTACAAGTACATCCGAGAGGCTCCGAGCAGTTTCCGAGTGTCTCCGGTGCCCTCCCACCTCTGGCCACATGCGGTACTGCATAAAATAGAAGTCACTGTGGAACGAATTATTTGAGTTTGATATACGAGTGCTTTGGATTACAGGCATTCTTCTGGAACAAATTATGCTCGTAATCCAAGGTACCACTGTACCTTGTTTCAAGAACTCTCAGCCAATACTGGAACAATTATGTTCTGCATAAAATCAAATAAATATGCGTGTACCTGACAAGTCTCTGTCAATTTCATATATATATATTTTTTATATATTACACAGTATCTCACAAAAGTGAGTTACACCCCTCACATTTTTGTAAATATTTTATTATATCTTTTCATGTGACAACACTGAAGAAATGACACTTTGCTACAATGTAAAGTAGTGAGTGTATAGCTTGTGTAACAGTGTAAATTTGCTGTCCCCATAACTCAACACACAGTCATTAATGTCTAAACCGTGGCCACCATTATTTTCCAGTATGCCTTAACTCTCTTGGGCATGGCGTTCACCAGAGCTTCACAGGTTGCCACTGGAGATCTCTTCCACTCCTCCATGATGACATCACGGAGCTGGTGGATGTTAGAGACCTTACGCTCCTCCACCTTCCATTTGAGGATGCCCCACAGATGCTCAATAGGGTTTAAATATGGAGACATGCTTGGTCAGTCCATCACCTTTACCCTCAGCTTCTTTAGAAAGGCAGTGGTCATCTTGGAGGTGTGTTTGGGATCTTTATTATGTTGGAATACTGCCCTGTGGCCCAGTCTCCGAAGGGAAGGGATCATGCTCTGCTTCAGAATGGTACAATACATGTTGGCATTCATGGTTCCCTCAATGAACTGTAGCTCCCCAGTGCCGGCAGCACTCATGCAGCCCCAGACCATGACACTCTGACCACCATGCTTGACTGTAGGCAAGACACACTTGTCTTTTTACTCCTCACCTTGTTGCCGCCACACACTCTTGACACCATCTGAACCAAATACATTTATCCTGGTCTCATCAGACCACAGGGCATGGTTCCAGTAATCCCTGTCCTTAGTCTGCTTGTCTTCAGCAAACTGTTTGTGGGCTTTCTTGTGCATCATCTTTACAAGAAGCTTCCTTCTGGGACGACAGCCATGCAGACCAATTTGATGCAGTGTGCGGCGTATGGTCTGAGCACTGACAGGCTGACCCCCCACCCCTTCAACCTCTGCAGCAATGCTAGTAGCACTTATATGTCTACTTCCCAAAGACAACCTCTGGACATGACGCTGAGCACATGCATCCAATTTCTTTGGTTGACCATGGTGAGGCCTGTTCTGAGTGAAACCTGTCCTGTTAAACCACTGTATGGTCTTGGCCACCGTGATGCAGCTCAGTTTCAGGGTCTTGGCAATATTTTTATAGCCTAGGCCATCTTTATGTAGAGCAACAATTCTTTTTTTTAGATCTTCAGAGAGTTCTTTGCCATGAGGTGCCATCTTGAACTTCCAGTGACCAGTATAATTCCTTGTACACACGGTTGGATTTCCGACAACAAAATCTGATTGTTTAAATTCCGATTGTGTGTAGACAAATCAGACGCACAAAGTCCCACGCATGCTCAGAATAAATTAAGAGACTAAAGATATTGGTTACTGCCCTGTTTATAGTCCCGACGTACGTGTTTTACGTCACCGCGTTCAGAACTATCGGATTTTCTGAAAACTTTGTGCGACCGTGTGTATGCAAGACAAGTTTGGCCCAAAATCCGTCGGAAAAAATCAGATGGATTTTGTTGTCGGAAAGTCCGATCAATGTCCGATCGTGTGTACAGGGCATAAGAGCGTGAGACCAATAACACCAAATTTAACACACCTGCTCCCCATTCACACCTGAGACGTTGTAACACTAATGAGTCACATGACACCGGGGGGTGTGGCTAATTGGGCCCAATTGAGGTGTACTCACTTTTGCTGTCAGCGGTTTAGACATTAATGGCTGTGTGTTGAGTTATTTTGAGGGAACAGCAAATTTACACTGTTATATACGCTGTGCACTCACTACTTTACATTGTAGCAAAGTGTAATTTCATTAGTGTTGTCACATGAAAAGATATAATAAAATATTTACAAAAATGTGAAGCGTGTACTCACTTTTGTGAGATACTGTATATACAGGTGAACTTACCCTTTAAAATGAAAAGAAAAGTTTACAGCATTTGCATACAGGGGATTTTCACCAGAAAAACAAGTAACAAATAGAACCAAGCCACTTGGCTCTCTCTTCTGGAATACCAGTGCTCATGTCACTGGTCCCTTGGATCACCTCACCTAGTTCTCCTGGCTCTCTGGCCATTTCTGGCTCACTCAGCCTGTAGTTACAGCTCCCTGCTGTACAGGTTTACTCCTTGGCTCTCAGTAGGGAATCGCCTAGCACCCTGGGCTCTCACTCCTCCAAGATTTAGGCAGGCCATACACTGTGCAATTTTTTTTTCTGCAACCACAGGTAACGGAAGGGATTGTCAAACAAATATCATAGGGGCTGGGCACTGTCCTGTGGGACAATATTAATGCAAACATGTAGTCACATTACTGTTTGGTGGGGGTCAGTGATTTTAAAAATGCTTGAAGTGAAACTTAAAGAAATGCATATTTCATTTCAATAACATGCATGGGGAATGTTCTGAACCTGCCCATGAAATGGCACACCTGTACAATATCATCCTACAGCAAAAATAACAAAGGTCAAAATGCCCCCCTAAAACGCATACCAGACCCTTATCTTTAATGGGGGTCTGGTATAAATTTAAAGCGGAGCCCCACACAAAAAAGGCAAAAAAGTGTGGGGTGCCCAAAGGGGTACCCCATGCAAAAAATCACTTGGGGTTCCCCTAAAATCAATAACATGCCCTCAACTTGGGGAGAGTACTTTGCCAGGGGGGATCCCCCTCCTTGATCCTCCTTGAGCTCCTGAACCTCTCCTTTTACCCCATAACTTCCATTTTTATTAAAACGAAAAGTAATTTCAGTCATTTGCACTACTCTATGCACACTACAAATCCCATGATCCATAGTCCCTAGTCTTGTGAGCGAGCAAGAGTGGGCAGCTACATTGCTACACTCTAGTGCATGGGTTCTCAACCTGTGGCCATCCAGCTGTTGCTGAACTACAAGTACCCTGAGGCATTGCAAGCTGCTGACTGTTACAAGCATGAATCTCAAGTGCAGAGGCATGATGGAACTTGTAGTTCTGCAACAGCTGGAAGGCTGCAGAATGAGCACCCATGCTTTAGTGCATCCATGGAAAATTAATACAGCCACCCTCTATCAGTAGGTTGGATAAATAAATACTTGTGTAGATTTGGAGGAGGCTGAGAGCAATATAAGGCCGCGCACACACGAGCGGGCTTTTCAGCAACAAAAGTCCGACGGCCATTCCAGCGGACTTTCGTCAGACTTTTGACGGACTTCCGATGGACATTTGATTGAACGGACTTATAAAAAAGGCAGTACAGCGCATAAAGATTAAATATTAAAGGAGATCAATAAAAGTCCACATATGACAAAAAAATGTAGGCAAAATCCAGTAATTCCTCCGGTGACACTGGGGACATAAAGAACTTGCAGAGTGACTATGGTGACAGAAATGGACCTCCACCCTCAGTGACACAAGCCGCTCACCTCTATAGATGGACCCCTGCGTTAATCAGTCAGGTCAAAACAGCAAATTCCCTCACAGGGATAGTAGCAGGAGGAGATGTATACAGGATCAGGCATCAACAGCGGATACGTAGGCAGTAATCACATGTAAAAATATGAAGAAATCTAGTGCTCTCTGAATAATACTAAGACTTTATTAAAAGAAGTAGCGGAAACACTCACAATATATTGCACTGTGCCCCAGTGCGAAGGATGCAGGCATAGGTAAAAGTGGATAATCCACACAGGATGGACGAGCGGAGTGCGGGTGACGTCACGATGCAGTCACGTTCAAATGCAGTACGCGTTACGTCCCTAGAAGGGGGCGGGACTTCCTCAGCGACAAGGACCTTGGTCTCGTGAATCCAATGGGATTCTCTGCGACTAAGTTGACGTAGGAAGTTACCCCCCCTCCAATGTTTGTTAACTCTCTCGATACCCCAGAAGCTAAGACCCCTGGGATTTTGACCATGTACCAATTTAAAGTGCTTAGAGACATTATGTGTTTTTAGTCCCTTTTTAATGTTATTAACATGTTCTCCTAAACGGACATGTAAGGGACAAGAAGTCCTTCCTATGTATTGAAGGCCACACTCACACTGGAGCATATAGACCACCCCAATTGTAGTACACGTAATGAGTTGGTCTATTTTATATTCTTTACCTGTGGAGGTGGCCCTAAAACTTTTTCGTTTTTTATTATTGCATTTAGAATGCCTGCAGGCTGTGCATTGCCCGCAGGCATAAAACCCTGAGAGAAAGGAAAACAATCTACTTTCTGATTGTATGGGGGGGATCCACCACACCTGGGGCTAAGCGATGCGAACAGGTAAAGAATATAAAATAGACCAACTTAACGTTAATTGTTTTTTAATTCTGATCGATAGTGACCGTTTTTTGGATCTTATTATATATTGAACAGGTTATGCTTATGTGTTTTTAAACATGCATTATCAATTATGTTATGTGGATGACCCAGGATATTCGAGCTGGAGTGCGGGGTTTATGTCATTTTTTTAATTCTTTATTTGTCTTTAATTTAGGTTTTTCCTTTTTAACTTTTTAATTTGCTTAAAGTTTTTTAAAGAAAGGTTTATCAGTATATTAATCACTGGTTATCTATTAATAGCCTCTGATAACAAGCTTCCATAGTTGCACTGTGGACATTGCTGTTTATATTATGTGCCTCTTAGCACTTCCTCCTGAGTTACTATGGAGATGAGTATACACTGGTGCTTATTGGCTGTCTGTGAGGAGCGGATATGCATTTATACGGGTGTCATCAGGATCGGCCGCTGAGGAAGTCCCGCCCCCTTCTAGGGACATAACGCGTACGGCATTTGAACGTGACTGCATCGTGACGTCACCCGCGCTCCGCTCGTCCATCCTGTGTGGAACATCCACTTTTACCTATGCCTGCATCCTTCGCACTGGGGCACAGTGCAATATATTGTGAGTGTTTCCGCTACTTCTTTTAATAAAGTCTTAGTATTATTCAGAGAGCACTAGATTTCTTCATATTTTTACATGTGATTACTGCCTACGTATCCGCTGTTGATGCCTGATCCTGTATACATCTCCTCCTGCTACTATCCCTGTGAGGGAATTTGCTGTTTTGACCTGACTGATTAACTCAGGGGTCCATCTATAGAGGTGAGCGGCTTGTGTCACTGAAGGTGGAGGTCCATTTCTGTCACCATAGTCACTCTGCAAGTTCTTTATGTCACCAGTGTCACCGGAGGAATTACTGGATTTTGCCTACATTTTTTTGTCATATGTGGACTTTTATTGATCTCCTTTAATATTTAATCTTTATGCGCTGTACTGCCTTTTTTATATGTACCTCTTTGGGATTCGATAAATTTACCCTCAGTACTACAGCTGCTTTCAGTTAGGGTTTATGGTTTGCGCTGGTTGACTCTGTTTACGATTGAACGGACTTGCCTACACACGATCACACCGAAGTCCGAAGGATTAATACGTGATGACGTACGACTGGACTAAAATAAGGAAGTTGATAGCCAGTAGAAAATAGCTGCCCTAGCGTGGGTTTTCGCCCGTCGGACTAGCATACAGACGAGTGGATTTTTTGACCAGACTTGAGTCCATCGGAAAGATTTAAACATTGTTTCAAATCTAAAGTCTGTCAGATTTTCGACTGGAAAAGTCCGCTGAAGGTCCGATGAAGCCCACACATGATCGGATTGTCCGCTGGACTTGGTCCGTCGGACCAGTCCGGTCGAAAAGTCCGCTCATGTGTACGCTGCATAAGGCACTTTTTTAAGTTAGAAAAAAAATTTTTTTGTTAACAGTGTCCCTTTAATTTATCAACATCTTCAGGACAGGTTACCTTTTCAGTGAGCAGTCTTCCTAGAAGCACTTCTAGTTTACATACAGAAATATCCTCTCCCTCATTATGTTTTTTCTTTCAAAAAAAGGCAAGCATCTGGTCAGGGTCATGGTACAGATTTTAGGAATCTGTTAGAGCATCAATATAGTTTTTGACTATCAATGATAGATGCTGACAGTCTGAAGCTTACCATGATCTGCTGTTATTTCTTTTCCTCTGAGCAAGCCAGTTGCAAAATCTTGTCACACATAAAAGTTTTCTTCTACAAAATGTAACAGTCCTGAAAACTTTAAATTGCCATGAGAATTGGCATGTCAATTTTAGGCTACAACTTCAGTGACTTTCAGCAGCAAATGCTCAATACTTATTTCCTACTTTAGTGGATGTAGCAGGCAACATAACAGTCTATTCTGAAAAAGCCAATATGAACAAAACACCTCCTGTGCATAAGTCTGATAGCCTGGTAAGGATTGTAGAAGATAACTCCACATCGCTGGGATATTAGTATAAGCCAGGGATATGCAATTAGCGGACCTCCAGCTACAAGTCCCATCATGCCTCTGCCTCTGGGTGTCATGCTTGTGGCTGTCAGAGTCTTGCAATGCCTCATGGGACTAATTCTACAACAGCTGGAGGTCCGCTAATTGCATATCCCTGGTATAAGCCTTGCTGCCCTCTAGGACTGGGGGCATCCTGAAGGCACTACAAGAAACAAACAAAAGAGGGTGCATCAGCCTAGCACATTGCCCCACAATATTTAATGAAATGTAAAATCAACATAAATTATACTCACAAACATGCTCATCATGCTACTCGTCTGTAGCCCTAGGGTCCTTGACTCAGCACATTCCAAAGATCTGGGGGACCTCACCAGGGTCCTAAATTGTTAATCCTTTCAATGAAATTTATACTCCCTCACACAGCATGAGAACCCAAAACACCACCACTAGACCGGATAGGGAATAATAAGGAGAGGGAATGGAAAAAAGGCCAGCCCATTGAGTGAAAAAAGCATATTATCAAACCAAAAAAAAAATGAAACAGAAGCACAAATTGGAGATAATCACTAAACCAAAAACCAAACATTATAATATTAAGCAAACCAAGTCCATCTTCTTCCCCTGAAATGAGCAGGTTTATCAGTGGCATATAACTCTTTATGCCCTACCTGTTGTCCATACTGTACATACAATAAGCTAGCAGCACGTAGAAGGATGTTAAACTTGATGTGTTAGGGCAAATCACAGAGAAAATCCTATCTGTATTCCAAGATGGGGCACTCAGCGGTGTCCTCCATTTTGTGGTAGCTGGGCACTAGATGCCAAAGAAAGGACAAAAACCGTCATATTCTCTACAATTCAACCACAATTTTGTACAACACTTGTAGATTAAAATAAAACAATAAAAATGACCACTCCTCTACACTGGCGATGGAGGCAACTACCAATGCCCCAAAGCAACACCTGCACATGAGGGGAGTGTACAATTGGGCAATAAGACACCACACACCAAAGTGTGGACCAAGCTCCCCACAGTGACCATATATTTAGCCCTCTCAATGCAGAAAAGATGCACCACAAACAGATCACAACAAAATTAAAGGGCCCAGCAGCACCTAATTATCTGGGCTCCCACTAGAGCCCGAAAGCATCTCTGCTGTATCATACTATGTGTTTAACGGCAGACCCAAGTTGGATTATAATAAAAAAAATACATAAAATGTTTTATATATATATATATATATATATATATATATATATATATATATATATATATATATATATATATATTTATTTATATATTTATATACAGTTAGGTCCATAAATATTTGGACACAGGCACAATTTTTGTTTTTTACGGGTATTTACCAAAACATATTCAAGCTTTAGTTATATAATGGATAGGGATTGAAAGTGCACACTCTCAGGTTTAATTTGAGGGTATGTACATCAAAATCGGCAGAAGGGTTTAGGAATTATAGCTCTTAAGAAAAGCCGTCCCCCTTTTTCAAGGGACCAAAAGTAATTGGACAATTGAATCAAAAGCTGTTTCATGGCCAGGTGTGGGCTACTCCTTTGTTATTTCTTCATCAATTAAGCAGGTAAAAAGTCTGGATTTGATTCTAAGTGTGGTATTTGCATTTAGAATCTATTGCTGTGAACCTCATGCATCATGCGTTCAAAGGAGCTGTCCATGCAAGTGAAACAGGGCATTGTAAGGCTTCAAAAATGAAAAAAACCCATCAGAGAGATAGCAGCAACATTAGGAGTGACCAAATCAACAGTTTAGTACATTCTGAGGAAGGAAGAGAGCACTGGTGAGCTCAGCAACATAAAAAGGCCTGGACATTCAAGGAAGACAACAGTGGTAGATAATCACAGGGTCCTCTCTATGGTAAAGAAAAACACATTCACAACATCCAGACAAGTTAAGGACACTCTCCAGGAGGTGGGGCGTATCATTGTCAAAGTCTACAATCAAGAGAAGACTTTATGAGAGCAAATACAGAGAGTTCACCACAAGGTGCAAACCATTCATAAGCCTGAAGAATAGAAAAGCCAGATTAGACTGTGCCAAAAAACATCTAAAAAAGCCAAACCAGTTCTGGAAAAGCATTCTTTGGACGGGTGAAACTAAGATTAATCTGTACCAGAATGACGGGAAGAAAAAGGTGTGGAGAAAGCTTAGAACAGCTCATGATCCAAAGCACACAATGTCATCTGTAAAACATTGCAGAGGCAGTGTGATGGAATGGGCATCCATGGCTTCCATTGGCACTGGGTCATTGGTGTTTATTGATTATGTGACAAAAGACAGAAACAGCTGGATGAATTCTGCAGTGTTTAGAGATATACTGTCAGCCAAGATTCAGCCAAATTCAGCAAAGTTGATTGGACGGTGCTTCACAGTACAAATTGACAATGATACAAAACACACTGCAAAAGCAACCCAGAAGATTTTGAAGTAAAAGAAGTGGAATATTCTGCAATGGCCGAGTCAATCACCTGATCTCAAACCAATTAATTAAACATGCATTTCACTTGCTAAAGGCAGAAAGACCGACAAACAAAGAATAACTGAAGACCACTGCAGTTTGGGCCTGGCAAAGCATCAGAAAGGAGGAAACCCAGTCTTTGGTAATGTCCATGGGTTCCAGATTTCAGGCAGTCATTGCCAGTAAAGAATTCTCAGCAAATTATTAAAAATGAACATTTTATTTATGATTATATTAATTTGTCCAATTACATTTGAGCCCCTGAAAATTGGGGGACTGTGTATAAAAATGGTTGCATTTCCTAAAATGTTTACTTAATATTTATGTTCAACCCCTTGAATTAAAGATGAAAGTCTGCACTTAAAATTTATTTGGATTGTTTTGTTTTAATTTTATTCTGGTGGCATACAGAGCCAAAAGTATTAAAATTGTGCCTGTATCCAAATATATATGGACCTAACTGTAATATATATATATATATATATATATATATATATATATATATATATATATATATATATATATATATATATATATATATATATATATATATATATATATGTACACACACACACGGTGGCTATAAAAAGTCTACACACCCCTGTTAAAATGTCAGATTTCTGTGTTGTAAAAAAATAGACAAAGATAAATAATTTCAGAACGTTTTCCAACTTTAATGTGACCTATAAACTGTACAACACAAGTGAAATACAAACTGAAATCTTTTAGGATGGGGAATTAAAAATACAAAAACTAAAATGATGTGGTTGCATAAGTGTGCACTCTCTTGTAACTGGGGATGTTCAGAATTAAGCAATCACATTCAAATTCATGTTAAATAGGAGTCAGTACACACCTGCCATCATTTAAAGTGCCTCTTATTAACCCCAAATAAAGTTCAACAGTTCTAGTAAGTCTTTCCTGGCATTTTCCTAGTCTCATCCTACAGCAAAAGCCATGATCCGCAGAGAGCTTCCAAAGCATCAGAGGGATCTCATTGTTAAAAGGTAACTCAGGAGAAGGGTAATAAAGAATTTCCAAGGCATTAAATATACCATGGAACACAGTGAAGACAGTCATCATCAAGTGGAGAAAAAATGGCGCAACAGTAACTGGAGTGACTTATCAAGAAAAGCATCCAAGCCCAGCTAAATTTTGCAAAAACACATCTGAAGTCTCTCAAAAGCATGTGGGAAAATGTGTTATGGTCCGATGAAACCAAGGTTTAAATCTTTAAACCTTCTTTTTAATTCCAAAAGATATGTTTGGTGCAAAAACACTGCATATCACCAAAAGAACACCACACCCACCATGAAGCATGGTGGTGTCAGCATCATGCTTTGGGGCTGTTTTTCTTCAGCTACAGCAAAAGCCATGGTCCGCAGAGAGGTTCCAAAGCATCAGAGGGATCTCATTGTTAAAAGGTATGTCTCAGGAGAAGGGTAATAAAGAATTTCCAAGGCATTAAATATACCATGGAACACAGTGAAGACAGTTATCATCAAGTGGAGAAAAAAATGGCACAACAGTGACTGGACAAGAACTGGAAATCCCCTTTGATAAAAAGACGAGTAAAAAAATGGTCAGGGAGGCTGCCAAGAGGCCGACAGAAACATTAAAGGAGCTGCAGGAATATCTGGCAAGTACTGGCTGTGTGGTACATGTGACAACAATCTCCCATATTCTTCATATGTCTGGGCTATGGTGTAGAGTGGCAAGACAGAAGCCTTTTCTTACCAAGAAAAGCATCCAAGCCCGGCTAAATTTTGCAAAAACACATCTGAAGTCTCTCAAAAGCATGTAGGAAAATGTGTTATGGTCCGATGAAACCAAGGTTTAAATCTTTAAACCTTCTTTTTAATTCCAAAAGATATGTTTGGCGCAAAAACACTGCATATCACCAAAAGAACACCACACAAACCGTAAAGCATGGTGGTGTCAGCATCATGCTTTGGGGCTGTTTTTCTTCAGCTACAGCAAAGGCCATGGTCCGCAGAGAGCTTCCAAAGCATGAGAGGGATCTCATGTGGGAAAATGTGTTATGGTCCGATGAAACCAAGGTTTACATTTTTAAACCTTCTTTTTAATTCCAAAAGATATGTTTGGCGCAAAAACACTGCATATCACCAAAAGAACACCACACCCACCATGAAGCAGGGTGGTGGCAGCATCATGCTTTGGGGCTATTTTTCTTCAGCTGAAACAGGGGCCTTAGTCAATGTAGAGGGAATTATGAGCAGTTCCAAATACCAGTCAATATTGCCACAAAATCTTCAGGCTTCTGCTAGAAAGCTGAACAAGAAGAGGAACTTCATCTTTCAGCATGACAACAACCCAAAGCATAGATCCAATTCAACAAAGGAATGGCTTCGCCAGAAGAAGATTAAAGTTTTGGAATGGCCCAGCCAGAGCCCAGACCCGAATCCCATTGAAAATCTGTGGGGTGATCAGAAGAGGCCTTTGCACAGGTGATTTCCCTTGCAATCTGACAGATTTGGAGTGTTTTTGCAAAGAAGAGTGGGCAAATATTGCCAAGTCAAGATGCGCCATGCTGATAGACTCATACCCAAAAAGACTGCTGTAATAAAATCTAAAGGTGCTTCAACAAAGTATTAGTTTAAGGGTGAGCACACTTATGCAACCATATTATTTTAGTTTTTTATTTTTACTTCCCTCCACCTAAAAGATTTCAATTTGTTGTTCAACTGAGTTGTACAGTTTATAGGTCACATTAGAGGTGGAAAAAGTTCTGAAGTGAGTTATCTTTGTCTCATTTTTTTACATCACAGAAACCCACCATTTAACAGCCCACAATAGCCTGTATCCAGGGGGACCCAAAAGAGAGTAAACATAAATAAACAAATCAAGGAGGGGCTTAGATATAAATCCTGTGATACTGATGTTGAGCATCCATCGGTTGCAGCATCCTAGAAACTAGCCAGGATGGGACTGAAAACAAAGATGGAAGTATTTCAGGCAGGCTTCCTGGGGCAGAAAATGGTCCACAGGTATGTAATACATTTTAATCTACTAGGGCCCCTTGTCTGTGGTCACTTTATTGGTAAGGGTGTGCCAAAGGTGAAGCCCTCTCCCTCTGGCGTGCTGCTAATAATTAAACACACACACACAAACACACACAAATAAATTAGGTTAACCTACTGAATGTTAGTCTTACAGAAGAATTATGTTATTCATTGCCAAAGTAGCAGTTTAGCATCAGTCCAATCCAGTTAAAGAGCCCAATGGCTGTGTGTATTGCCAATCGCTAATGGTCGAATTACATTTTTCTTGGATCTGTCAGCGAGGTTCCCTAGCAGAACATTAGTGGCTTATTTATAGTAAGTAAACAAAAAAAACATAACTCTTACAGAACCACAATGATATCATTGCCTAAAGCAGTATGAATTCCCTACCTCTTCTGAGCTTATACAGATGATCTAATAAACATTAGTATTTAAAAAGGGCATACATTTCCAGATTCCTGGCCATGTAAATGAATAGGGCTGGTGACATCACTGGTTGTTAAGGACTTGGAGATGCCTGCACCCATCAGCATCCCTTAATGACCATTAAAAGTTAGATATAATAGTGCAAGCAATACCGTTATTACACATGTTTGGCTCCCACCAAACAGGTAAATGTTTGGACGTTTGTTTGAACACCCGAACAACCATGGTTTGGTCCAAATATGTCTTTGGACCAAACCTTAAGCTCATCCCTAACTATAACATTAATAGGTACAGTATCATGCTGAATGGAAAAAGGGTAAAAGTGGATCACCATATGAAGTAAGCCATTAATACATATTCCACTATATTACTGTTCCACCTTTTGATTCAGTGGTGGTAAATAGGGGCAGGGAAATTTTTACTGTCCAATGAAGCAGCTGACCATTACTGATGAACAAAGTAAAATTATTATCAACAATGTTTCAGATTTTATATATTCAAATGAAGAAAAGAATGATTTCTGTCAGTAGCTAAATATATTTTTCATATAGTTATTATACTAGGCTTCAAAAGGATTTATAGCAATTTAAATAGATCATTTGTGTTGATTTTTTTTTTAAATAGCTACTTCATTTTTTTAGTTACAACCCATGCAAAGTTAATACAAATCTGACACTTCTGGTGGTGTCAGATCATATGAAATGCTACCATCAAGGCCACTGGTATATGAAAATCTCCCTGAAAAAACTCCTGCTGACTCTGACAGTGGGAGCAACTTGAAGTTAGTTGTAATTGCATTTTTATTATGCAACCCTGACAGCTCTGGCTCCAGAGAGACTTTCTTCAGTGCTCTCAGATCTGCATGATGAAAAAAACTTTAGTTACGGCTAATTATCTGCCAGTGGTTTTATTTTTGCAGTATATCAGTGTAAAGCTTTGCAGGGAGCCATGGCTGCTGCTGCATATAAATTACACTTGAATTTCTCTGGAGCTGTCTGCAACTAGGCTGTATGTGGGCTCAGTAGCACATGTGACTCCCTGTAAAGCTTCATACTGATAATGACAGTGGAAACCCCCGCAGAAGAGACTTTTCAGACTGCAATGGCAAAGCAATGGCAGTGCAGGTATTAGGATCTCTCACACTCCTGGTGTAAGTTTCCTGATAACTTTGCATCAGTTGTATTAAAAAAAGTAGCTAATAAAAAAATACACACAGATGTGTTATTTTTGTTTTATTACCAAAAATATTTAAAGGCTATCTCTAGGCTTGGATTCCCATGCTTGTTTGCCACTGCCTCTTTTGCAGCACCCCTGGATCCTTAAAAAAATTAAATGTTTTGTTTTTTGTTACAGGCTCTCTGCACCCTCTTCTTCTCCTAAATGCTTCGGACAGTGGGACCATATGCAGCATTCTCCATTGAGTCCTCAAAAGGGAGTGTGCCGTGGACTCACGGAAAGCGGTTTGAATGATGCTGGGTGTCAGTCTGTGTAGAAGAGGATCAGCATGAGGTTGCATCTTCTACTCTATACAGGTGTATATAGAAAAGTTTGCATATTTACCAAGTCTAGTTAAATCAAATCTGGACATTTCATATAAAAAATTCTTAAATATAGAACACAGCTGGTGAAAAGCCCACAAAAGCATCCCTTATTTTGTATTGGTGGAGGTAGAGACAGGAAAGGGAAGATCACTAGAAAATGGAAAATCAGTGGCTCAGGGAAGGGGTGAGGTTTTTCATAGCAATTTCCATATTTACAAAAATTTATTTTGTTTTTGCTATTTCACTTTTGTGAACTTGTTACTAATCATATTATACATTTTCCAATTTTATCATAAAATCTAAGTAAATTTTGAGGGGGTTTGTTATGGGTAACATGTCACTAGCTAGCATCACTCTAGTAACTATTTAAACATGAGTTCCCGTTCAAAATGCGTATGAAAGGAGAATGTAAATATGACAAAATCTTCTCTTTACAAACTTTATATTAGGGGTTCCCTACATTTCTTGCCTAATTTTTCTAGACAAGTGATAGCTTTTCACAATAAAAATCGCTGATCGCCACCATTACTAGTAAGAAAAAATTAATAATAAAAATGCCATAAAACTATCCCCTATGTTTTAAGCGCTATAACTTTTGCGCAAAGCAATCAGTAAACGCTTATTGCAATTTTTTTTACCAAAAATATGTAGAAGAATACGTATCGGCCTAAACTGAGGAAAAAAAATTGACGCTTTTTTTTGTTTAAAGCACAAAAAATAAAAAACACAGAGGCAATCAAATACCACCAAAAGAAAGCTCTATTTGTGGGGGGAAAAAAGGACGTCAATTTTGTTTGGGAGCCACGTCGCACGACCGCGCAATTGTCAGTTAAAGCGACACAGTGCCGAATCACAAAAAAGTGCTCTGGTCATAAAGGGGGTAAATTCTTCCGGGGCTGAAGCGTTTAAGCAGCCAGGTGAGAGTGGCTGGCCTCTTAATCTGAACACATGGAGAGCTAAGCTGACAGAAAACATTACTGCATAACCATGACACAGGGTTAAATATGAAAAACACAGCCGCCCAGCCCCCTAATAAGCAAAGATAAACTAGTAGGATTTTTCCTTACTGGAAAGTCTAGAATAGAGAAAAAAAAGACAAGCTGCAATTTTTGATTTTTTTTTAAGTTATGCTCAGTGAATTGAGACATGTAGCAAATATAAAATAGGTGTTATGACAATTTGGCTGCAAAAGAACCCCGAATAATGGCAGAACTGTAGAGGGTTTCTATTTCAGCCCACGTAATTCAAAACCAGTAAAAGGTTTAACAGACATACACTGTAACTGTATATATTCTCTCTAAATATCATATAATTTTACGATTGATTGTTTGTCGTCTATGAAGACATTTAAGTATCCTTAAGCCCCGTACACATGATCAGAATATCTTACAAAAATACCGCTTTTGAAGAGATTGTACGATCTGATTGTTAGTACACAGCTGTCGTCCGAAAGTTTCCGAAGGGTCAAACACGAAAATGTTTCTCGTATTATACCAGATCATACGATTTTCGTTTAATCAGTACAGTTTTTGTCTGAAGATACAATACAAATATACTACAACACATCACTTCCAAATTTTTTTTCTGTTGTACGAGAATTTTTTTTGTACTTAAGTAACCTATTCGTTTTCGATATGGAGATTAGCATCCCAAAAAAATTGACGATCATTCGCCCGATAATCTCATCGTGTGTACTAGGCTTTAATAATTTATAACAATTTATTTGATGAGGCTAATGGAGTTTTTAAAATGTTAGGAATAATAGTAATTTAACACAAGTGGGTTATTTGTTAATACTACAATGAGTAAATCTTATTCTACTGCTATGTTTAATAAAAAGGTAAAAAGGTATGTATTTTTAACCTACCATCTTCATTTTTCTAAAGGAAACATCATTTATATTTTACATTTTAGCTTATAAGAAATGGTTTCCATAGTGAACACAAATTCTACACATGGGTTGAAATGTTTTCTCTCTCGACAACTATAACAGGGGTTTAGTGAATCTCCACGATCATATTCACAAGTTCAAATGCACATATCATGTACAGGTTTGTGTAAAAACATATTTACTATATACAGTCTCATTTGATTTTATTTTTTTTCTCTTGTTCTTGTAGTAAGAGAAAGCTTTTTTTAGACCCTGTGACATTGTTAGCAAACATCACTATTCTTGCAGGAGCAGTTGATTGGAAGTAATTTCTTATGAGTGTAGGCATGCAACCAAAACTGCATCTTCAAAGAGCCTTTATCTTAAACACAGTGAGGTTGATTTTTTAAAGGCAAATATAACGTGCACTCTGCAAGTGCAGTTTCTCATTTCCCCACAGCTTAGTGAATGTGGTGAAACTTTGCTTATCTCCATTATCCAACCATGTGCAAGCAAATATTCATTTTTTTCCTTTATACCTGATTGGATATTCTTTTCAAAGTGAAGCTTCACCGCATTGACTAAGCTCTGGGGAAAATGAGTGCAACTGCATTTGCAAAGTGCACAGTCTATTTATCTTTAGTAAATCAAGTCCAGAGTGTTCACAGGCTCTTGTAAGTCAAAGCAGCATTGTTTTGCTAGGAATAAATGAATGCATGCATGTGGAGAGGGACAGAGAGGGGTGAGTGATAGATGAATTCAGTAGTCCAGCAGGCAGCTTTACTAGGATTGGAATTCAGTGCAGTAAAGCCACTTGTCTGGTAAAAAAATGAAGTTAGGAGAAAACTGGATTTCTAGCAGGTCATCAAGTACTTGCAGTGTGTATTACAGAGATATAGTGAATATAAATAAAAATAAAAAGAAACCTGTTAGTCAAAAGGTGAGAGGTTATCTGATGGGTTATAGGGAGCTATTAGGTAGTTATGTTCAGTTGACACAAAAATGTTGTTTTTGTACAGATTATATCATTCCCATTTTCACAAATTTATGGATGTTGAATGTTCTTCCTAGGTTTTCAGGGTGACTTTTTCACTTAATAGCATTAATATGTTTATCTAGAACCCACATTTTAGATGTAGTTTTAATTTCAGTGGTGTTAATTTGCAGTTTGCAGTGTTAAGAATCTGCATTCTGATGTTAATCTGCGTTTACAGAAAGAGGTGCATTTATCAATGATTTCTTGGAAAAATTTGCCCAGTAAAAATATAGATAAAATAAGATTAGATTGGATTCGCCAAATATTTTCAGTTTTTTGTCTTAATATATGACATCAGTTTTCTTGTTACTTTGAATCTTGCCAGGATGAATCTTTATAGTACAAAAGCAGATTTTTTTCACCTATGGACGAATCTTTGTGTGAATGTTTTGAGCAAATATCCTTTTGTTCATTTTCTGACATACTTTCCATCATGAAACACTATTTCAGCACCAGGAGGGTTAATGTGAAAGAACCAGTCCAACCTACTAGGTATGCAAGTTGATATCCCCATAGCAAAGGAGTAATGAGTGTGCAGTCCCCCTGATATGTTGATACTAGCCCACATGACCTTCAGCATTGGGAGGTGGTTTGAGAGATAACCCACAAAGTGGGGGATCCCCCAGAGCATCGTATCCTAATTCTGACCAGCACTGGGCTCTTTGGAACCCCTGATGCCCAGGAGACTGTACCTACAAAGGGAAGGCTCATGTTCCACCTACTGCCCCACATGTGGGGCAAGTAGGTGGTTGCCCTCTCCCCAATAAATTTGTTTTAAGGGTCCATAATCAATCAGTGTGTGTGCAAGTAAGTGGAATTTGTTAAAAAGCAAGATACCACACTAAATAAACTTTCATTCTTTTCATTTTCAGCTAATAATTACCTTTCCAGGGTCCAACAATATCCAAAGTTGTCCTACTCCATCTGCTCCATTGATAGAAGGTAAGAACTTGGGGGAACACCGGTCCTCCCTTTTTCACTGCTCAAAGTTCCCACCACTGGCACAGGTTTAAGTGCCCAGGGAACTCTGAGGAAGGGTTCCTCTACATCGTGCCCATATTTGTCCAAACATGGGTGTCGTGGGGAGTACCCTGTTGTGTCATTTAACATATTTTGACTAAGTAAAATAATGGCATCAATAAGGGCACTGACATCACAGGGAACTCTGTTTCCAGATTTTTCTATGAACATATTGTGCCTGAAATGGAAAATATGACAATGCTCAAATGGTCAATTGAGTAGTGAAGTGGGATCACTATGTTTCAATCCAGTGCTGGATCAGATAGTTCAAGACATCTTCAAATATGATGGAAACTGCAAAAGTGAATATTCATTTAAAAAAGGAATAATAAATATATTTTTAATTGTGTGTAGTGTCTTTTTTAAACTTTCTCCATTAGTGGACTATCCATAAGGTGGGCAGTTAGAGCTCAGTCAGAATTGTGGTAGGGTGTTTTGGGCACTTTAAACTATACATTCCTTACTTCAATCCTTATTATACAGGATTTATATAGTGATACCAGTTTGCACAGCACTTTACAATATGAGGACAGACAGCAGAAGGTCTTGGGAGGAATGAAGAAAATGATTTGGTTGGTATTTTGAGACTAGGTTAATGAGGCAATTTAGTAAGTCATGAAAACTGAAGTCACAGTATGGTGGGATCTGACAGGTTTAAAACAATACTTGTCAGAACAAATGATCCCTTGGGGCTTGTGGATCAAAAAGATCCCCACGACAGGGTATTCAGAAGACTTTTCTACAGAATGGAACTTTATACTAAGTGTTCTTTTAAACTAATGAATCTTATTGCTGCACATGAGGAGAATACTTTGGTGAAAATAAATGAGGACAATAAACAACACAGAGAATCGTTTAATACGTTTTCACACACATCCATATATGAGGATTTAAATGTAAAATTACAAGAAACTGTGGAAAAGCTAGAAAATTACATCATGGAAACAAAAAGATTGAAATTACTCAGAGATATACAGGATTATAATGAGAAATATTTCAGAAAACACAGCGCTCCATTTAAAAAAAAAAGAAGGCAAACACAAGCATAAACAACTGAACAAAAGGGTTAATTTTAGCTCCCCAGAGGCTTCGGAGACACAGTCAGAGTCTTCTGATACCACTGATTCCAAGGCATCTTCTACCTCGAGAGCCTCTGTCAGCTCAGTTTTTTCACATGATGACACTAGAGAACTACCTCCAAAAAATGCCACACCACCCAGTTACTACAAGTAACCCAAGAAGGGAACCAAAAAGAAAAAAAGAGAAAAAGGATGTTGAAAAAGATAAGAAGATCAAGAATAGGAAGGCAGAAGTTACCCACAAAGGAAAAGAACTTGAAATTATTTGTACATAATGTGGTGAATTTTTCTGGCGTTCCTCTCAGTGATCATAAATTATCTTTGCTGTCTCCCGACCTCTCATTTTCCCCTTCACACCCCTTTGATATATTTTCCACATTGATAGACATTATTAGAGTTATAAGAAATCTCATTCTTAGAAAACATTTCAAAGTGGAAGAGGTAAGTGAGAGACTGCCAGACTTAAATGATCCACATTCTCCTATGATTAATGTGTCCTTTTTTATTTTCTGATCTATGCAGTAAATTAAATTTATAGCAATTAGAGTTTTAATCAGTTGGTGGTTTATAGGGTGTAGACAGGGTTACTTTAAGCACAGGTGACAAGTATTTTTATCCAGTAAATGCCAGAAGTGCTGCTGTAGAGGTATTTTGATCAGTGGTAGAAAAAGAGTTAACAGAATTACATGAGCACAGTCAGGCACCCAGTACCTCTAATTTATCAGCATATGAAGAGAGCTTTGGAACACTTGAAAAAAAAAATCTACAAATGTAGTTATTAAGGGCGCTGATAGGGGCGGTGGTGATTTTAACTAAAGTTCAATACTCTTCTGAAGTCCTGAGACAACTAAGGGATGAATCACCTCACAGGTTGCTTAAAACAGACCCCACAAAATATTTTAAAAGTGCTTTACAGGAACTAGCCAATAGGGCTAAGGATCGGGCTTAGTAGGTGCCAAAACAGCAGATTATCTATTGATACATAACAGAATTATGGCCATCTTTAATTTCTTATTTAAAATAAGAGAGGAAGAGCCGATGAGGGGCCCTCCTACAGTGGCTGGCATTGATTCCCTCTTAGAACATCTGGGAGAATGGGTTGATAAATTATTACAACCATTGGTATTGCATTTGCCAGGTTGTAAAAAAGACACTGGAACTGTTCTTTCTCAAATCCAAAATTTTTATGGGCCACAATAGACATCAGGGCTCTATATTTTTCTATTCCCCACCACCTAGGTGGTCCAGCACCATCTAAGGTTATACAGTTTGTACTCTAAGGAGCTGCAGGAATACCTCTTCCCATTGAATTCCTTTTAACACTTAATTTTTTTATGTCTGATGAACGGTATTACATTCAATCCTGTGGCGCATCCACGGGGTGAGATTTTCACCTTCCAATGGCAAATTTGTACATGGGATGGCGGGAGGAGACTTTTCTCTTTTCCAACCATAACCCATACAGCAGACATTTTTATTGGTTTGGTTGTTTCATAGTTGATTTGTTATTATTTTGGATGGGTGACAGCAAAACATTGTTTGAATTTGTGTATTTGCATCACCACAATTTACATTTTACTTGTAATTTTCAAACTACTTCTACCAGTTTTTTAGATGTCACTTTAGACTCACAACTGACCCTAAATGTGGGGTGTGAATCCTGCACATCAACACAAACCAAAACTATAGTAAGGAATAAAGTTCCTAAAAAGCAGGTGCTGTTAATGGTCCAAGTGGTATGACACTAAAACAGTTTACCTTTATTAATTATAATACAAAATCAGGTACAATAGTTAACTCAATTGATTACCAAACAGACAAAATAATAACATCAAACTCATTTTAATAATAGAAATTGACAAAGTTGTCAGATTCAAAAACAATTCCTAGCAGGCATGGACCTTTAAATTTACTTGAATGTCAAAGCAAATGTCACCCAGAATACCTTAATGAGTTCAAGTCAATTGGCTCTAAGCTCAATGGGTGAAATATTGCTACAGTATACAATATTTACTACAATCTACATTGTGCAACAATAGTAACAAGCAAATAGCGATAAGTTGGATTGCAGCAGAGTTTGCAAGCTAATTATGTGTAACACTGGGCTTAAAAGGCAAGGCTGTGACCTCTAATCATTCAGTTATCATGGATTAACTCTTAAAATGGTTCCAGTAATTAGAAGTTGGTTGATGTCATGAATCACAATAGTTTTATTCAGGATGACATCTTATATTGTTGTAAACAACCATGTCATCTCTGGTTAGACATGCAGTAAAAAACAAGATGCAATTTAGTTATAGTGGCAGGTGCTTTGCCAGGTGTGAGGTATTTTAATCAAATCACTTCCAAATACTGGCATTTGAATGAATTTTGGTGTATAAAGGTTTGCCCGCTGTTCACAAGACCTCTTAAATTTTACTCTTTCACCACAGGTTATTTGCGAGCAGTCCCAAGTGATTGAAAGCCCCAGTTACACTGTATGCTTTAAGCAGTAGCTCAAATTAGCAGGAAACAGTGTCTTGTTTCTAATACAATAGCGACAATAGAACAGCTAATAGAGTTTACAATCCTAGTAGCGAGTACAGAACCAAAGAGTTGCAGCGATAGATGAAAGGCTTTTAAGGTAAATATTATAGTGTAAAATATATATTATAAGTAAAACTGTCAACATGATGCAGCTAAAGCCAGCCATAGATGGAGTGATTTTCTTTCCTGCAACCATGGAGGAAAAAGCAGTCTCAGCCAGGAAAACACACAGTGATTATTTCTAGCGGCTATAGCCACTGGCAATAATGACATGAAAAATCTGACAGGTTGGTTTTACCCAAGTTGATCAATTGATCAATTTGGGTAAAATTAGCCTGCCCATCCATGGTTCTAATCTCGACCGGTCCCTGCTGAACAGGGTTTTTAGGCAGACTGCCCACCTACACTCAACATCACTCTGGCTTCCCAAATTCCATTGTACTTGATTTGATTGTAGCCATATTAGTGCAATTGTGACAGAGAAAATTGAGTACTGTCCATGATACTTTTTTATTTGCACTAACATACAATTTTTCAGGACAAGCTTTCGGGATATGTCCTCTTCTTCAAGGTCTAAGCAGTACTGATTCACAAATTTTTAAGCAGAATGTTAAAGAAAAAAACAAAAAAACAAAAAAACAAACACATACAAATCAATGGTAATAAAGATAGCAGCAGAGTTAGTGAGATAAGACAGAGGGAGAGCTATAGAATGGAGGGGGGTCGTAAAATTTTAGCATAATGTGTAAGGTGTCAAAAAGAAGCATTATTCTTAGTTCAAACATTTTTCTTTCCTGGATAGTTCTGAAATTCCCTTTAAGAACTAAAACATTGATATCAGGGATGTGACTTGCAGCCTGAAGCTGTCAATATAGGTATCCAGTTTGGGGTTGCGTCCTTGTGGAGGTGTGAAGTTGCTGTTCTTTTTCTTTTTGTCACCTCCTATTGTCCTAGGATTCCTTTCCTTACTGTGAACATATTCTTTGAGCCTTTGAGTTCCAGTTTTCACCCCCAACACACTTAACGGGCCATCATACACAGCCAGGCCATCAGATACCACTGAATTTGTTCAGACCCAGAAGACAGAGATAAACATCTCAGAACACTGGCAGACTCCTTCCATAAGAAAGGTTACAAAGACAAAACCATCAACAGCAGCATAAACACAGCCTTGAAAACCCGAAGAGAAAATCTCCTCCAATACACAGAGAAAAAAAACAAATAACCAAGTACCTCTAGTCACCACATACAACTCAGCACTTGAAGGGACCAAAAAAATAATCAAAGATTTACAACCCATTATAAAAGAGGATGAAACTCTGAAAGGAATATTCCAACAACCCCCTTTATTGGCTTTCAGACAACCACCCAACCTCAGACACAAACTAATCAGCAGGAAACTTCACTCTAATTATGAAGTCACAAATAATGGAAGCAAACCCTGCAATAAAAAACGCTGCAAACTATGCAACCTGATCAATCTATCCAAAAGTGTTACACACACAAATGGGACCTTCAATATCATGGGATCTTACAACTGTACCTCCAGAAATGTTGTGTATCTCATCCAATGCAAAAGGTGCAGCAAAGGATCTTATGTTGGTGAAACAGGACAGAAGTTGCAAGCGAGGAAAAATTTGCACAGATATACAATCAAAGAACATAAAGAAGACAGTTTATGTACACCTGTGGGACGTCACTTCTCACAACCGGACCACACTATAGAAGACCTCAATGTTTTAGTTCTTAAAGAGAATTTCAGAACTATCCAGGAAAGGAAAATGTTTGAACTAAGAATGATACTTCTTTTTGACACAAAAAATAATGGCCTGCATTTAGATATTGGTTTCCTTACACATTATGCTAAAGTTATACATCCCCTTCTGTGACTAGTATCCCCCCCTCCATTCTATAGCTCTCCCTCTGTCTAATCTCACTAACTCTGCTGCTATCTTTATTACTAGGGATGAGCTTCGAGTTTGAGTCAAACTCATGTTCGACTTGAACATCGGCTGTTTGCCAGTTCGCTGAACAGCGAACAATTTGGGGTGTTCGCGGCAAATTCGAATGCCGCGGAACACCCTTTAAAAGTCTATGGGAGAAATCAAAAGTGCTAATTTTAAAGGCTTATATTCATGGTATTGTCATAAAAAGTGTTTGGGGACCTGGGTCCTGCCCCAGGGGACATGGATCAATGCAAAAAAAGTTTTAAAAACAGCCGTTTTTTTGGGAGCAGTGATTTTAATAATGCTTAAAGTGAAACAATAAAAGTGTAATATCCCTTTAAATTTCGTACCTGGGGGTGTCTATAGTATGCCTGCAAAGGGGCGCATGTTTCCTGTGTTTAGAACAGTCTGACAGCAAAATGACATTTCAAAGGAAAAAAAGTAGTTTAAACTACTCGCAGCTATTAATGCATTGCCGGTCCGACAATACACATAAAAGTTCATTGATAAAAATGGCATGAGAATTCCCCACAGGGGAACCCAGAACCAAAATAAAAATAAAAAAAATGACGTGGGGGTCCCCCTAAATTCCATATCAGGCCCTTCAGGTCTGGTATGGATATTAAGGGGAACCCCGTGCCAAAATAAAAAAAATGGCATGGGGTCCCCCCAAAAATCCATACCAGACCCTTATCCGAGCACGCAACCTGGCAGGCCGCAGGAAAAGAGGGGGGACGAAAGAGCGCCCCCCCCTCTTGAACCATACCAGGCCACATGCCCTCAACATTGGGAAGGTGCTTTGGTGTAGCCCCCCAAAACACCTTGTCCCCATGTTGATGGGGACAAGGGCCTCATCCCCACAACCCTTGGCCGGTGGTTGTGGGGGTCTGCGGGCGGGAGCTTATTGGAATCTGGAAGCCCCCTTTAACAAGGGGACCCCCAGATCCCGACCCTCCCCCCTGTGTGAAATGGTAAGGGGGTACAAAAGTACCCCTACCATTTCACTAAAAAAGTGTCAAAAATGTTAAAAATTACAAGAGACAGTTTTTGACAATTCCTTTATTTAAAGTCTTCTTCTTTCATCTATCTTCTTTCTTCTTTCTTCTATCTTCTAACTTCCTTCGGTTTCTTCCTCCATCTTCTTCTTCTTCTGATTCTTCTGGTTCTTCCTCCGGTGTTCTCGTCCGGCATCTTCCTCCGCGGTGTCAGCGTCTTCTTCCCTTCTTCTCCTCAGGCCGCTCCGCATCCATGATGGCACGGAGGGAGGCTCCCGCTGTGTGACGCTTCTCTCTTCATCTTCTTCTCTTCATCTTCTTGTCTTCATCTTCTTTTCGGGCCACTCCGCATCCATGATGGCATGGAGGGAGGCTCCCACTGTGTGACGCTTCTCCTCTTCTGACGGTTCTTAAATAACGGGGGGTGGAGCCACCCGGTGACCCCGCCCCCCTCTGAAGCACAGGGACTTGACGGTGACTTCCCTGTGGCATTCCTCGTGACGTCAGAAGGGGCGGGGTTACGTAACCAGAAGAACCAGAAGAAGAAGATGGAGGAAGAAACCGACGGAAGATAGAAGATAGAAGAAAGAAGATGGAAGAAAGAAGAAGCATTTAAATAAAGGAATTGTCAAAAACTGTCTCTTGTCATTTTTAACATTTTTGACAGTTTTTTGTGAAATGGTAGGGGTACTTTTGTACCCCCTTTCCATTTCACACAGGGGGAGGGCCGGGATCTGGAGGTCCCCTTGTTAAAAGGGGCTTCCAGATTCTGATAAGCCCCCCACCCGCAGACCCCCACAACCACCGGCCAAGGGTTGTGGGGATGAGGCCCTTGTCCTCATCAACATGGGGACAAGGTGTTTTGGGGGGCTACCCCAAACACCCTCCCAATGTTGAGGGCATGTGGCCCGGTATGGTTCAGGGGGGGCGCTCTCTCGTCCCCCCTCTTTTCCTGCAGCCTGCCAGGTTGCGTGCTCGGATAAGGGTCTGGTATGGATTTTTAGGGGACCCCATGCCTTTTTTTTTTTAATTTTGGCGCGGGGTTCCCCTTAAAATCCATACCAGACCTGAAGGGCCTGGTATGGAATTTAGAGGCACCCCCCACGTCATTTTTAAAAAAAAATTTGGTTCGAGGTTCCCCTGTGGGGAATTCCCATGCCGTTTTTATAAATGAACTTTTATGTGTATTGTCGGACTGGCAATTCATTAATAGCTGCGAGTAGTTTTAAATGACTTTTTTCCTTTGAAATGTCATTTTGCTGTCAGACTGTTCTAAAAACGGGAAACATGCGCCCCTTTACAGGCATACTATAGACACCCCTCAGGTATGAAATTCAAAGGGATATTACACTTTTATTGTTTCACTTTAAGCATTATTAAAATCACTGCTCTGGAAAAAACAGCCGTTTTTAAAACTTTTTTTTGCATTGATCTATGTCCCTTGGGGCAGGACCCAGGTCCCCAAACACTTTTTATGACAATAACTTGCATATAAGCCTTTAAATTAGCACTTTTGATTATTCATGTTCGTGTCCAATAGACTTTAACGGTGTCCGCATGTTCAAACAAATTTTTTGCCTGTTCGCAAGTTCTGGTGCGAACCGAACAGAGGGGTGTTTGGCTCATCCCTATTTATTACCAATGATTTGTATGTGTTTGTTTTTCTCTTTTATTTTTCTTTAACATTCTGCTTAAAAATTTGTGAATCAGTACTGCTTGGACCTTGAAGAAGGGTACATACCCCGAAAGGTTGTCCTGAAAAATTGTATGTTAGTGCAAATAAAAAAAGTATCACGGACAGTACTCAATTTTCTCTGTCAAATTCCATTGCCAAGCTCCACCAGTGCATCGGAGCCTTAGCATATTCTTCCATCCTGTGGCTTTCCCGAGTCGTCCGTTACTTTGCCGGCCCATGCATGCATACCTCCACTGTGTTATACCACAATATCGCTGTAAAGTGTAAGGTAGGGCTGTCCGGAAACACAAACAATATTGCACTACATCGACACATTTCATCCATAATGCCATGGGCTATGTCAGGACATAAGGGAAGGCTACTACCTGTTGTTGTATTTAAATAATCTTACAGCATGTTATTCCAATAATGATACACTAGGTGTCTCCTTCTGTCATTTGTGCTCTATGGCTGATTTCATTGAAAATGAAGACATGTAAAATTAACTCCTTATGTGCCAAAATTATTTTTCAACCTGGATAAGCCCAGATAAGTCAAATAGTGCTCTACTATTTTTAGATAGTCTCCTTTGCAGTTAGTACCAAACCTTGTCTTACGACAAAACCAAATACTAAATATTTCCCCAAGGGACTATATAAAGCCCAAAGCAATAGTCTCTATTCATTGACTGGGGCTCATTCACAGAAGATAATGAAACACATATTTGTAGGTAATTTCTTTAACAAAAAATCTGACAAATTAAATTTACTATTTAGACCGTGTGGGATTAAAGATCGGTAAATCCATAACCTTTCTTTTGCAAAAGTATTTTGTCAGAGTCACCTCTGCATTGTGAAAGGTTTAATACAAGGATAAGTTCTCTTTATCTTTTAGATTAGGTGTATTTTTACTTTTAATATTTCTGAGATGTCCCCCCCTCCCTGAACCCTGAGCTGTTGTTTTGTTTTCCCCACACATATTTTCCTGCAGAGGCATTCAAATGTGTAGAGAAGATGAGCTGTTGAACGGTTAATAAAATGCCTTATTTTGAATGTCTTTGATCTATCCACATTAGTAAACACTTTAGATTTATCCCAGTGTCTACAGATTTGGCAATGGCCACACTGGTACATCCCTACACTGCCCATTCTGTCTGTGTTTTTCTCATGCATTCAGAATGTACAAGGATGTCACTTAGATTAGTTACTCTTTTTTGCCACCATATGTGGTTTTTAATCCAAAAACCATGTGGGTCCCCACAAATCGCTCTGCCCATTATCATTTTTATTTGTCAATAGTAATGTCTCCCTTTCATTCTTTAAGGCTCCACTATTTACATTTCTGATGGATTTATGCAAAGAGCCACACTCCCTAAATTGTCTTTACATGTCCTTCAATTCTTGTCTAAATTGTTCAATTTGGGTACAACTTCTCCTAATTCAGAGAAACTGTCCTGTTGGTATCCCTTTAATCAGCAATTGGGGCTAGTCACATACAGTAATATGTTAGCCACAGTGTCCTTTCTGTGAGGTCTGGTTATCAGCCTATTCCCCTGTTCACAGACAAACCCAGAAATGGGATCTCACTATGATGACAATTAAAGGGGTTGTAAAGGTTCACGTTTTTTCACCTTAATGCATCCTATGCATTAAGGTGAAAAAACATCTGACAATACCGGCCCCCCCAGCCCCCCATTTTACTTACCTGAGCCCGTTCACCTGCTGTGCTCACCCCCGATTTCCTCTTCGCCGCTCAGCCTGCCCGTTGATTGGCTAGAGTGGATGGATTGAAAGCAGCGCAGCCATTGGCTCGCACTGATGTCAATCGCATCCAATGATGCGGCGCACCGGGGGGGTGGGGCCGAGTGATACAGTCAGCAGCTATAGCCACCGGCTTTATCACAGGAGCGCGCCCACAAGAACTAAACACCATGCAAGAGAGCTCGCATGAAGGTGTTGTAATGGAAATTTGTAAGTTCTGTATATAATTGTATTGTATTTTGTATGTATTGCACACTGCCCTCACTGTGTACACGGCACTAATAATGTTTTCAGTAAATGTTTACATTCTTTTGAGTCCTGATTAGAATAAGCCTGCCTATGTAACGCCCCTTGTTACGATAAACCTACAATTGTAATATTAATGTGATACCTACGTAATCATGTGCATAAAAACCTTCAATTGCGTCATAATAAAGCAGAACAGTAATTTTGGAAAGATGCTGAGCGTATCTTTTGTGTCTGTTCCCTACTGCAGTAGTTATTATTAATTTGGAACCACTAATCAATATGAGGATAGGAGTTGCCTATCATCAATTCAACCGAGTCAGCATGGCGAGCTTTGCCTTAGGAGGGGATTCCAGGTGACCCTGAGTATCCGAAACGAGGAGCTTGAGACGATCCGGGAATTTCTGATAATCAGCCGGCTGAGGTAAGCCTTTTGCTTACATTTGAGTTATCAGACTTCCTTGATCGGTAAGGCATTTTCGGGACAAAGGGTACCTATTTTACTCCCCTTAAGTGAACTGTATTGATTGGTGGTTATATGTTATGTTGTCCCTGTCTATTGTCCATCGGAGTGTTATAAATAAGAAAGGGAAGAATAGTGCTGTTCACAGGTATATGTAGTACATCTGCTAGATAAAGTAGTTTAGAGGCAAGAGGGTATAGGCACAAGTAGAGAAGAGAGAAGACTGGCCAGTCATTATGGGCATTGAATTAAGTAAGGGAATGAAGGGTAAGAGACCCTCAAAAATGCCCAGCGCAAGAGGAGCGCTACATATGAACCAAAGGTGAGGTTCCGCCTATACTGAGCCCCTAGGTTAATGGTTAGAGTGGACAGGGATCCACAATGGGTAACTGGGTTACCAAAGTCCACAGGGACTAAGAATCGTGCAGAGTAAATAGCTAAAGAAACAGTTATCTATGTGAGCAGGATGGATCAAGGGTGACATTAGAACTAGACAGAAAGGGACATTTTCATGTTAAGTTGTGGGATGAATTTGGAGTCTGGCACTATAACTATTAAAGTCAGAAACAGAGAAATGAGAGGTAAAACAGAATACTTTATATGTTGTCAGAGAGGGAAGATGGGATGAGTACTCTGGCTGACCGTCTGATCATAGAAGCTAGATATAAAAGTTATTTAAACAAAATAAGGAAAGCAGAATTTAGGCAGGAAAATATTAAAGAGTTAAAAGAAAGTGAGAGAATGATATGCATGTGTTGTGTACAAATGGGAAAAATGTAAGCGATTTTAGAGAGATATTGGTGTACGTGTGTGCGAATGCTGGGACCTTTAGTTCTATTGCTTGTGTGTGTCATGTACGCAGATGTGACCCCCTCCTTTGTGCTCTCATGAAAGAAATGTGGCTGGGATGAGAGGTTAGTGATAAGCTGGAAGGGATCATGCCAATTCCAGTTTTTTAGACAAAACATTTATAACAAAATGTGCCGGGTTAACGAATCTAATGGTA
The DNA here is from genome assembly GCF_042186555.1 of Aquarana catesbeiana. Taxonomy (NCBI): domain Eukaryota; kingdom Metazoa; phylum Chordata; class Amphibia; order Anura; family Ranidae; genus Aquarana; species Aquarana catesbeiana. The sequence goes on from NC_133325.1 coordinate 297,927,218, forward strand.
AACAATGTGATCACAATTATTTTGAATCTGTTTTCCAAACATGGTAAAATGAAGGTTACATTTAACCGTGTATTACACAAATTGAATATCCTTTGATAGTGGAAACAGTGCATTTAAAAAAGGGAAATTAAGTAAAATTAAGTAGTAATGAGTATTAATTTCTAATATGAGTTTAACAATTTTAACAATAATATAGATATATTGAAACTGGTTTAGACAACCTTTGGTTGGAAATGAAGTCCAGGTTAATGGGGAAATTTGTAATGAATGAGATTAGTTTAGATTAAGATAACAATTTTGTAATTTTACATTTATACAATAAGCCCTTATTGAGAGAAAAAAAAGATTAAGATGAGGTTGTTATTTGGAATAAAGCTGCCATAATATTTAACAAAGCCAAGATGGATGGGATACATAAGAAGTTCTTCTACAAAAATGATATTGTAAGGTTTTTGATGAAAACTTGATGTGCGGTCCATGATGTAAGAGTAATATTAAATAAAATTTAAATATAACAGACCCATCACATCAAGTCCACACACCCTGTTAGGATAGATGCCGCCTGCAGCCAGTTGTTTTATAGTTTTTGATGCTTTCTGGTCCATCATACAGATTCTTGGTCCTTTTTGTTTTTATTTATTTTTATTTTTGAAATCCAAAGCAGAATGTGTGGATTGTGAAATGATGTGCCCATTTTTCTTGTAAGTGAAGTGGTATAAGCAGAAGAATAGTTTGGATTTATGGGCATCTCTCCATGACCGCAGGGTATTGTTATCATTTATTATAATATTGCCAGGAAGAAGTTGTCTTTTGAAACATGAAACTGGAGTTCTTACACAAATAGTGTGATAGAAAACAAGACATTGTAATATATTTATGCAAGCTGGACCCAGTAATGAAGGGTTCACCCCGATATATCAGAGCTGTAGCTTTTATGCAAAGGTGCTATTAGACAAAGTTAGATATTGTTTTGGTCAATGGTCCGACATTCTGCGCAGCAAATATACAGATAACTAAATGTTTGTCTAATGAAAGGTTTAAAATATGAGTTTATTTATGTACAAATCTAACAATGAAAAATGTGGACATTTATTCAAAAGAAAGGAAAAACCACATGTGTTAAATTGATGGTGTAGGAATCAGCTGCTGTGAGCCCAGTGTGGGACACACTCCCTGAAGACCCAGATATTACATTTTTTGTAGATTTGAGTATGCAGTTTATCACCCAGAAGGATACTCTGTATTCAAAGTCATTGGATCCTTTTTCCCCAGCTCAAGAAGCAGAGCTCCATGTTTTAGCAAAGCCTGTGAGCTATAAAAAGAGTGTATATTTATATAGATAGTCAAGATATAGAGAGCTTTTGGTTCCATTTGAAGGGCCAGAAGTTTGTTTTTACTTCGGCAGGTAAACCAATAAAGCATGCCAAGTTAATTTGATTGGCTGTTTTCAGCCTTCCAGCTTCTTGCTGAGGTAGCCATATTAACTTTCACACATGGAAGCAGACCAGGTGACTCTAAGGATGCTGCATTTACAGCCCCGGACACTTGATGGGTCTGTGCAACTCACAGATTCCACCCTAGTTCTGGCCCAGTATAGCTGGGATTAATAATTCAACTTTAAGGACCCCAGAACGAGAAGAACAAGTGGTCCACAGGGGGCAACTTCTTATGAAACAGGACTTTGGAAAAGGTGATCATTTATGTCTGCCAGCCACTCTTTTCCCTTCAGCTTGACACATGGACAGTGTCATCAGTCACAAGCAGTTATGGCTGCCTTAGTAAATGAGCGTGGGATAGAGCCAGGGTTCACCACAGTTGTTTTTATAACACACCACTTCTTGTTTTACCTGTTACCAAAGGGGTTACCAAAAGCTGAACATCCCTCCCAGAGATTACAAAAAAGATATATCCAGATGCCCAAGTTAGGATCTTACGAGTATGCATTTTGTCTGTATGGACGTTTTTTGGATGTCCAGTGGCAAATGCTACTGCAAAGGCCACAGTAAAAAGTGTTATCAGAAGTAGTTTGTAAATATAGAGTGCAGAAAGTACAGAGAGTAACAAAAGAAATCATTTTTTATAGGAGAGTCCTTACTAGAAGTTTTGAGGTTTTATTTTTACACCCCTTACTGTCTACAATGTAGCGGACAAAGTAGAGTAAGAAACTAGAAAACTTTTGCCTGAATGTTTTCTTATATTTTATGAAGCCCCTAAGGGGGATATTGGACTCTCTCCCTATGAGATTTTGTTTGGGAGTGTGTTACTCATTTGCTTATATTTTGTCTCAGCAGCTGAAGTCCTCCATTCGGATCTCACGGAGAATGCTGATGATCTTTTAAGGTTTTTTACAAACTCATTTATGTGTTTTCTCCCTAATTCCAGATCCTAAAAGTTTGGAAGGATCTAAAACTAAAGCCAGGTGACTTTTGGATTGTTAAGAGACATTTATATATAAGGAAATGTTTGGAGACTCAATACAGCATCTATTTCATGTACAGTTTTTGCAAAACTTGAAGGAAAAGTCACCTGGATCCACACCAGACACTGCAAAAATGACTAAATTAAAGAAATCTCTGTGTTTGATTTGTTTCCCTCTTGTGATCACAGTCTAGGGTACTTTTTGATTAAATTACTTTAATTGTAAGGGATATATATATATATATTTGAAAAGTAGTTTAGCCATGTTGAAGTCATATCTTGTCTTTTGTACGTCTTCCATTTTATGTAGAATTGTCTGTGTTTACATATGCTGATAAGTCAGCATGCCAACAATTAAGCTAGAAGGCCATTCTGGCCACAGGAGTGTACAGCCAGTACTCTGTAAATATGTCTTATCAATCATTTGTTTTTCACAATGAAAAGTCATTTGGTAATGAAAAAGTTGCTCAGCTATTATTTTCTCCACAATGGAGTTTTTTTTTGCCTCTTTGGCCAGGACTACCTCCACCTAAGCATGTGGAGGTTCCAGGTTAAAGGTGATAGCAGGTATGGTTAGTGATCAAAATATTGATCAAAAGAGGGGAGACTGTAATGGAAATTTGTAAGTTCTGTATATAATTGTATTGTATTTTGTATGTATTGCACACTGCCCTCACTGTGTACACGGCACTAATAATGTTTTCAGTAAATGTATACATTCTTTTGAGTCCTGATTAGAATAAGCCTGCCTATGTAACGCCCCTTGTTACGATAAACCTACAATTGTAATATTAATGTGATACCTACGTAATCATGTGCATAAAAACCTTCAATTGCGTCATAATAAAGCAGAACAGTAATTTTGGAAAGATGCTGAGCGTATCTTTTGTGTCTGTTCCCTACTGCAGTAGTTATTATTAATTTGGAACCACTAATCAATATGAGGATAGGAGTTGCCTATCATCAATTCAACTGAGTCAGTGTTTAGTTCTTGCGGGCAGGAGCTGAGACAACTGCCGAGGGACCCCAGAAGACCAGGTTTGGGGCCACTCTGTGCAAAACGAGCTGCACAGTGGAGGTAAGTATAACATGTTTGTTATTTAAAAAAAAAAAAATACCTTTACAACCCCTTTAAATGTCAATTTGATATTTCTGTTATTTTGTCTCAATTCCTGGACATACTCGTTCAACTGTTCCCTGGTGCCCATCCAGAGCTTTAAGACATCATCTATATGCCTCAGCCACATGGAAACATGGCCCAGGTACATTGATGAGTTGTAAACCATGCCATGCTCCCCTGTGTAAACAAGCATAGGGAGGTGCCCATAGGGCACTCATGGAAGTGCCTCTTACCTGCCGGTAATTAGCACCAAGAAATTGGAAAAATTTGTTATTTAAGGCAAATTCCAGTAGGTCGACCAGAAATTAATTATGAGCACCCATTTGTGAAAAGTGGTGCTCCAAAAAGTAGTGCACCGCATAAATGCTGCACTTATGGGATATCAACGTGTACAGTGACTCCATGTCGATCCCAACAAGTAGGGTCCCCCTGGAACCTCCAGATCATTGATTTTCAGAAGGACATCTCTAGTATATAAAGATAATTCCATGACCATTTCTTTTAGTAGACCGTCCAAGTATTTCCAACTTGCTCAAAGTGGACATTTTTGGCGGAAACGATTGGTCTTCCAGTAGGCTTTATTGGATTCTTATGTACCTTCGGGATCACGTAAAATTTTGGGATATTGTAAATTTCCACTTTGAGAAAATCGAACTTTTTTTTTAGACAGCGAATCCACCTCAAAAGCAAGTTGAAGCTTATTATTAAGGTCTGCAAACAGTTTGGGAAAGGGATTTTTTGACGTTGATTGACTATTACGCTGTCTATTAACCACTTCAGCTCCGGAAGGTTTACCCACTTCATGACCAGGCTATTTTTTGCGATACAGCACTGCGTTACTTTAATTGACAATTGCGTGTGACGCTGTACCCAAATAAAATGTATGTCCTTTTTTTCCCACAAATAGAGCTTTCTTTTGGTGATATTTGATCACCTTTATGGATTTTATTTTTTGCGCTATAAACAAAAAAGGCCAACAATTTTGAAAAAAACAAACAATATTTTTTACTTTCTGCTATAAAACATACGCAATAAAAAATGTGAAGAATCAAATTTCTTCATCAGTTTAGGCCAATATGTATTCTGCTATATATTTTTGGTAAAAAAATCCCAATAAGCATATTTTGATTGGTTTGCGCAAAAGTTATAATGTCTACAAACTATGGAATATATTTTTGGATTTTTTATTTATTTATTTTACTAGTAATGGCAGTTATCAGTGACTTATAGCAGGACTGCGATATTGTGGCAGACAAATCAGACACCTAACTGATACTTTTGACACTTTTTGGGGACCAGTGACACTAATACAGTGATCAGTGCTAAAAAATATGCACTGTCACTGTACTAATGACACTGGCAGGGAATAACATTGAGGACGATCAAAGGGTTAAATGTGTTCCTAGGGAGTGCTTGCTGACTGTGTGGGGAGTGCTTGTACTGTGTGAAGGCTGAGATCTGTGTTTCTGCTTAGCAGAAACACAAGATCACTGCCTTCCCTTGTCACAAAACAGCGATCTGCCTGTGCCTTGAGCAATCAGCAGGTCCCAGTGAACATCATGTCCACTGGAACCACTGATTGGCTCCCACTGTTCCCAATCACAGCGGGCGTGGGTCGCCAGAAGCACGTGTGCGCGCCCCAGGCCTGGAAGAGCAGAATCACGTACAGGTATGTGATTCTGTGCAGAGGAGCCGCCACCCCTCAATACATGTATGCGGGACAGTCAGCAAGAGGTTAACCTCCGCCACATAGTTATCAATTAGGAGGACTATGTTTCCTCCCTTGTCGCTACACTTAATGTTAACATTAGGGGCTTCCCTTAATATTTTTAAGGCTCTGAATTCTTCTTTTGTTAAATTAACTTGGCCTTTATGAGACCAATCTATCTTTTTCAAGTCACCATGTCTTCATCCTCCTCGTTCTCCTTAAGGAGACTTAGTAAATTGGCTAAAGCTTCCTCTTCTTGATTGCCAAGCATCTATTCATCCATCTGTACATTTGTATCATAGAAGGTTTTAAGGATTACCTAGCTCTCAAGCATATGGGGCCGGATTGATAGTTGCGCCATCAATTTTGACAGAGGAGCCAGGGAAAGAGGCACGTGTGGGAGGAAATTTTATGAGCTAGGTTTTGAATAGATTGCGTTTGAGGAAGTGGTGTGACATCTAGACTGATTTGTCTGTTAGTAAGTTAGTGATATGTGTGGAGACTGATGGAGTGAGCTGAAGGGTAGAGAGATAGATTTGGGTGTCATCAGCATAGAAATTTTATTGAAAGTCATTGGAGGCTATCAGCTGTCCCAGGGAGGAGATGTAGATAGAAAATAGGAGAGGTCCAAAAACAGAATTTGGGGCACCTCGACGAAAAAAGGAAGAGTAGAAAAGAAAGTAGAACCAGCAAAGAATAGTCAAGGAAACCAAAGAAGTGGAGTTTTTTTTTTTAAGGAGGAGGTGGTCAACTGTGTCAAAGACAGCACAGAGATCCAAAAGTAGGAGTACCAAGTAGCGTCCATTTGTTTTAGCCTTTAGTAGACCATTTGTAAGTTTTAGAAGAGCAGTTTCTGTATAGTGTTGAGGGTGAAGTCCAGATTGACTGGGATCAAGAAGGTTATTCTCCATGAGTTGGTTGCTTAGTTGGTTGTAGACTAGACATTCATGGAGTTTCAGAGGAGAAGGGGAACAAGAAAATGAGGCATAGACTGTTAAGATTGGTGGGGTATGGGGTGCTGGTAGATCACTGCAATTTTTAAAGAAACTGGAGAAAATAGACAAATACAATGTATCTCAAATGAGGAGAGTGACAGAAAAGTAAAAGGAAGATTTTGGGGATAGAAGGATTCCCACTCCACCTCCCTTCTGTCTACTTGGGGGGGGTCCAGAGAAGGCCACCATGGGAGAGGGAAGCAGGAGAAGCAGTGTCAGCTTCAGGAAGCCAGGTTTCAGTAACAGCAAGTAGATTAAGAGAGTGATAAAAAGGCAGTGGAAAGAGGTGAGTTTGTTACAGACAGAGCGGGCATTCCGAAAGGTGCAAGAAAATGGGAGGCTGATTTTGGGAAGAAGATAAATAGTTTGAATAATGTACAAGATGAAAATCTTTACCACTGAAGAATGAATGTTGGTCAATTCATTTTTGATAAAACTTTCACATGGCCTAATGTTTGATGCTGTTTTTGACAGGTTAGTCTTGTGTAAAATTGAGTGAAACCTATTGAAATAACTAGGGATAAGCCACCTGTTCAGTCTGAATCCCTGTTCGGACCAATTTTTTTCTTTTCAAGGTTTGCAAACTTCCAAACTAATTGGATGCTTGGCCAAGCTGGACCTACAGCTGCAGCAGGAAGTAACACCTTACAAAAGTAGTAATAATAGCATTACTAAATGTGACAGCTTCCTACCCAAAACTTCTGATTGTCTGGGTGCCAGTGGCTACCGATGTCCTAATAACTAGTGACTTGTCCCTATCTGGCCTATTTGGTAGTTACCCAGGGATTAGTGGCTGATAGGTGAATATAAACAAAGGGGTGAGGATAGGGTACAAAATGGTGTGTGGTTCCCACAAAATGTTTACAAGACCCTATTGGCCTGGTATAGTTTTTAAGGGGGACCCCGAAAGAATTTAAAAAGTCTTGTTCAGTGGTGTAAATACATCGCCAAGTATGCCATTCAGTGGTGTAGAATCTTGTCAATCATGATGAATTATGTCCATTGATCCACTGAAAACAAAAAAACATGCTGACACAATGTACTTTTAATGAATTTTTACCACAAATTACATTTCAGCAGCTGAATGTGAACAAAGGGGTAGGGGCTCCCAGGTGATGTCATTAACTTACAGGTCTGGTATGGATTTTAGGGGACCCCAAGCCTTTTTTGTTTGTTTTTAGTGTAAGGTGCACCTTAAAACCCATAGCAGAACAGCAACAAGGATAAGGGTCTGGCATGGATTTTTGGGGGAGGCCCCACGCAATTTTTTTTTTTTTTTTACAATCCAGACCCCCATCTACAAGGGTCTGGTATTAAGGTTGAGTGGACTTCTGGTCTCTTTGTTTACAATAAATCAATTTGATCATCACTGGGTTTTTTATTTTTTGCACTATAAATAAACAAATACAGAAAATTATGAAAAAAGAAACCCCAGTGTTTTTTACTTTATGCTATAAAACATATCCAATAAAAAAAATAAAAATAAATCAGATTTCTTCATAAATTGAGGCCAATATTTATTCTGCTTCATATTTTTTGGTAAAGAAAATCCCAATAAGCGTATATTGATTGGTTTACGCATACGGTATAGGGACGGCACAGTGCTGTAGTGGGTAGCACTCTCGCCTAGCAGTAAAAAGGGTCACTGGTTCAAATCCCAACCACACAGACTACCTGCCTGGAGTTTGCATGTTCTCCCTGTGCCTGTGTGGGTTTCCTCCGGGTACTCCGGTTTTCTCCCACACTCTAAAGACATGCTGGTAGGTTAATTGGCTTCTGTCCTAAATTGGCCCTATTTAGGGGGTCCTTGGATTGTGGGCTCCTTGAGGGTAGGGACCGATGTGAGTGTGCGATGTATGTGTGGAGCGCTGCATAAAATTGATGCTGTATATGGGTACCTTAAATAAATAATATATATAGAGATGTATCTTAATGAGACACAATGTACAGGGATAGGGACAATTGCAGACATTCACTCTGGATGGACTGGTGTCTTTATTCAACCTTACTAATTATGTAACTATGGCAGTGTCTACAAACTATGGTATATATACTGGAATATTTAAAAAAAAAAATTTATACTAGTAATGACAATAATGACAGCAATCATCGACTTATATTGGGATTGTGATAGTAGTGACAGTCTGACACTAACTGACACTAACTGACATTTTGTGGGAACCAGTGACACTAATACAGTGATCAGTGCTAAAAAATGCACTGTCACTGTACTAATGACACTGGTTAGGAAAGGGTTAAAATCTAGGGCAATCAAAGAGGTAAATGTGTGCCTAACAGTGCTTGGTGTGTTTATTTTGAGGTGCTTTTACTAAGGGATGTGCTGATTTTTATTCTCTGCTTTGCAGGGAAACAAAAACCAGAAAATCCCAACTGACAGGACAGATCTCTGTATTGTTTACATTTTCAGTGGGTGCTGGGGGTCAATCATTGGCCGGCACCCGCTGATTGGTTTGTGCTGTGATTGATCTCCGCACAGCCGGTGGTGCCTGCGCGCGCCCCCTACCCAGAAGTGCTGAATCACGTACTAGGTAGGAGAGCTGCTCTGCTGCTGTACTCATACGTGAGGTGGTCGAGAAATGGTTAAGGTACCCTCAGACTTTTATGGAATAGTGTATTTTTAAGATAAAAGAGTTGTTCTCCACTGAACAGTATTTTTTTTTTCTCCATTGCAAAATTCCACAATTTAGCTAAAAAATTTATTTTTTTGTATTTCTAAATGCCACTTTTGCTTTAGTAAATCCTACAGGTGCACCACTTCATAGGCACCACTTCATGGCTGAAAATGTTTTCTTTTTTTTCTAAATGTCACTTTTGCTTTAATAAATCCTACAGGTGCACTACTTCATAGGCATGATTGGTGGCTGCCCCAATCATGTTATTTAAAATAATTGTGCCCTGTTATTATTAATGTTTAATTTTAAGCCATATGTATCTAGCTGCCAATGACCTTTGTTTGGAAATTTCTTGCATAATAGATTTGGAGAGAATGGAGAGAATTGATTTCAAAATTCACCTTCCAATGATTTATTTGGGTTTGCAATAAAGTTCAAAGTTTGTGGATTTCTGGCAGCATTTGCTGAACATGCCTACTAATTGAATCCAAGCAGTTTCACCCATCACTATTCTTCATCTAGGATTCTAAAACTAGTGGTTTGTCTCTAGTTTTACCTTAGCCTTTATATTGCTTGTCAGGAAAAACTCTATGCAATACATCTCTATGATGCATGTATATTTCCCAAGTGTTATCCCTTTATAGACCCTGCAAGTGTAAAAAAAAACCTCTAAAGTAGTGATGGACCAAACACAGCCCGGTGCGGTTTGCACCAGAACTCCCAAACAGAGAAAAAGTTTGGACGGCTTTGAAGGCTTATATACAAGTTATTGTCTATAAAAAGGGTATGGGAGCCCAGGTACTGCCTTGGGGGACATGTATCAATGCAAAAAAATTTTTAAAAGATATACTTTTTAAAGGAACAATAATTTTAATGATGCTAATGAAATAATAAAAATGAAAAATTCCTTTAAATATTTAAATACATTGTACCCCTACTCATTTACATGGGGGGGGGGCGGGATCTGAGGGCCTTGTTAAAGGGGACTTCCAGATGGCGATAAGCGCCCTGCCTGCAGACCCCCACAACCATTCCCCAGGGTTGTGGGGAAGAGGCCCTTGTCCCCATCAACATGGGGAAAAGGAGCAAAAATGCAGCAATAATAGCAGCAAAAATGCAACAAAAAGGGTGGGACTTTGTAGGAAGCTCATGGTAACAAAATGAATGGAATGGAGTATAGTAAAATATTGAATAATACATAGATACATGTTTACATACATTAAATTTCATATCCATAGAAAAGCACACTTCCATAGTGTCAATTTCTGTACAGTAATATCTGGTAATAACATATTTAAAAACATTAATCACATGATAAGACTAAGGAATCCACCAGGATTCATGATTGGATACACACATACGGCAAGATAGAACCTGCACGGTCTATGGTCTTTCTGATCCCTGTCACAATAAAAATTGTATATATGAGCACATATCTTAATGGACGTGTAATTGAAGTACACAACATCTGGTAGCTTGACGTGTTTTGCGGCTTTAAGCCGATCTTCAGGAAGAGACGTGTGATGTATCTGCAATGGGAGAATAAATGAACTAAGTAGACTAGCTTGTATCAATATAGGGGAGGATAGATCGAATGCTGAGGGGGCATGTTCAGTGGCGGCACCCATCAGAGACAACGCCCCAGCCGAATCCAGGCACACTGAGCACTCCTGGTGTAAACATGGGAAGCATCAGTGATGAGTGAGTCAATCAAGTGAACCAATATTGGGGCAGAGTGAATTAGTAATTAAAGGTGAGGGTGGACTGGATAGTGAAGATGGTTTGTACAGAAATGGAAACTAATATTGTTGTGACTAAGCAGGAGTGGAGGTGGAAGACCATAATGGAAGGTCACTACCCAGACACCTGAATGCCCAGGAGGGGGAAGTGGGGGGGACAAAGGGAGGGGGTGGCTCGTGAGGGTCTGATAAATACCTGGTGCTTGAGGGGAAGGAGAGAGACCAGTCCAACGAAGAAAGCCAATGTGCAAGAGAGCTCTGAGCAACCCAGACCCAGCCAGCCAAGGCCAACCCCCAATGTCACACATGAGCATAGTGGGGGGAGAGGCGCCGAACCTGGGTGGCGACTCGCCTGGCAGTTGGCGTCATCACAACCTCACCCAGGTGCTCGTGGAGAAGAAAAAGACCTGCCGGCAAAACAGCGTCGCAAGGACACCACACATCCGGCGCGTTGGCGTGATGTTGGCGCCTCCTCCCCCCGAGCATCAAAGAGGTGGGCTCACTCGTCCCCCTCCTTCCCTGGCCTGCCAGGCTGCATGCTCGGATAAGGGTCTGGTATGGATTTTGGGGGATCCAATGTCATTTTCAAAACAAATTATGGTGTGGGGTTCCCCTTAACCACCTCAATACAGGGCACTTAAACCCCCTTCCTGCCCAGGCCAATTTTCAGCTTTCGGTGCTCTCACACTTTGAATGACAATTACTCAGTCATGCAACACTGTACCCAAATTAAATTTGTGTCCTTTTTTTCACACAAATAGAGCTTTTTTTGGTGGTATTTAATCACTAATGGGTTTTTTATTTTTTGTGCTATAAATAAAAAAAGACCGTAAATTTTGTGAAAAATTGCCTTTTTCTTTTTTTCTGTCATAAAATTTAGCAAATTAGTAATTTTTCTTCATACATTTTGCCCAAAATTTATACTGCTATATATCTTTGGTAAAAATAACTCAAATTAGTGTATATTATTTGGTCTTTGTGAAAGTTATAGAGTCTACAAACTATGGTGCCAATCACTGAAAATTGAAAACATCTGATCAGGCCTTCAGTACATCAAGTGAATCTCATTTCTTGAGGTACTAACAAGTCAGAAAAGTACAAATACCCCCCAAATGACCCCTTTTTAGAAAGTAGACCTTCCAAGGTATTATGTAAGTAGCATAGTGAGCTTTTTAAGTAATTTTTCCACATCTCATTTCTCAACCACCTATTACACTTTTGAAGGTCCTGGAGCACTAGGACAATGGAATTGCCCACCAAATGACCCCATTTTGGAAAGCAAACACCCCAACGTATAATCTATGAGTCATAATGAGTCTTTTGAACGGTTATTTTTTTCCAGAAGTTTTTGGAAAATGTGGAAAAAAAATGAAAATGCATTTTTTTACACAAAGTTGTCCATTTATAAGATATTTCCAACACATAGCAAAACTGACACCCCAAAATACATTCTGCTACTCCTCCTGAGTATGGGGATACCACATGTGTGAGACTTTTACACAGCTTGGCCACATACAGAGGCCCAACATCCAAGTAGCACCATCAGGCGTTCTAGGAGCATACATTACATAATTTCCTGACAACCTATCCTTTTTGAAGGCCCTTCATATTTCTAACACATAGCATGTACATACCAAGAATTACAATCCAAAATAAATTCTATTGCGGAAAGGGTAAAAGGGTAAAAAAAGTATTACCTGTGCTTTTAGTAGTGTCCACAGAAGAGAGCACTGGTCCAGGCAGCAGTCAGGAATGTGCTTAGCGACAGCAATAGTAATTATCCATGCAGCAGGCAAGAATATTCTATGGTCAGCACAAGGATATTGTCAGCACAGCCAAAGCATTTGTCCATAGAAATTCTCCAGGCAGAGACAGCCAGCACAGTCATAGTATTGGTCCTGGTACACTGTTACCTGCAGACACTCATTGTTTTTATCGCTCTCCAGCCCTTCACAAACATACTGCCTCTCGCTACAGCTAATTATTTGCATAGTCCAGGTAGCAGGCAGAGGTGTGGTCCGTTCATGCGGCAGGAAAAGGCATGATGGCTGTAAGTCAGCAGCAGGCTGAGGGCCGCAATTGGGTAAGACCTGTGCACAGGGGCACAGGGGTAGAGGCTTCGACCCACTCAAATCTCTATGAAGACTCCAGACCCTAGTCCGGAAATGACAAAACTCGGAGAAAACAAAAAAATATTTTCTCCATCCGGAAAAACTATTCTGGAGCCCCTCACATATGTGAGACCCCTGTGTACTACAGTAGCAGGGCAACAGATCAGTCCAATAGGTAGGCAAAAGCATAGTCCATAAAACAGGCCAGGGTCAGTTCACGTGCAAGCAGTCCAAGCGGTAGCCAGAAGCATAGTCACAAAACAGGCCAGGGTCAGTTCACATGGAAGCAGTCCAAACGGTAGGCAGAGGCATAGTCACAAAACAGGCCAGGGTCAGTTCATGTGGAAGCAGTCAAAACAGTAGGCAGAGGCATAGTCAAAAAGCAGGCCAGGGGAAGCATGGAAAATGGTCAGCACAGATGATGAAAATGGTGAAAATATGGGCTAATATTTTAGGGATGTATGATAAAGTTCGAAGCATTCACCAATGCAAAGGCCAGGTTGGGAGGGACACTGGGGACAATGGTAGCTGGTATCTTTTCGAAATCCTCTTCTGCTGCACACGCGACATCTTTTTTGCCGTCTTCAGCCTGCTTCAGATGGTGGAATGTTGTACGGGAAGTGGCGTTCATGAAGTCGCTAACAGCATCAGAGCGAAGGTCTTCTGGGGGGGTCTTTGTTGATAGATGAGGGGCGTAACTACTTCTTCTATGAATTTTAGGAAGGGGGTGGGGCTTTCTGTGGATTTGATGTAGGAATTATAAATGGCCAAATGGATGAGATAAATTGCTACCTTCTTGTACCAGAATCGGGACCTCCTTATTGACAAATAGGGCTGAATCATTTGATCCATGAAATCCACCCCCCCCATGTAGAGATTATAATCTTGGACACATGTCGGCTCTTCAATGGGACCTCGTCTTCGCTGAACTACAACTGTAGTGTCATCGTGAGTGGTGGACATCATGTGCACGTTCCTGTTATCCTTCCACCACAAGGCCAGCACTTCATTACATCTCAGTGTTGCTCTTTCCCTCTTTGCAGCTTTTTGTTTACTATGGATTGTGGGAAGCCCTTCCTATTTTTCTGGAGGTTCCACAGGCCAGGGTTTTTTCGATGTATAGGTGTTTGAAAATGGGCAGGCTGGTATAGAAGTTGTCAAGGTATATATGATATCCTTTTTTCAGAAGTGGGTAAGCCAGGTCCCATACGATTTTTCCAGTTGTGCCCATGTAGACCGGGCACTCAATGAGCTGGAGTTGAGAATCTCTTCCTTCATATATGTGGAACACATAAAGATATCCCGTGACTCTCTCGCAGAGCTTGTACAATTTTACTCCGCATTTGGCCTTTTTGCTAGGAAAATGGTACCAGGGACTCATCCACACATATATGCCTCTCGGGGACATAGAGTTCTTCAAATCATTGGGAAAATAAATTTATCAGTGGGCAAATTTTATATAGCTTATCAGAATTTGGATGATTGTGGGGAGGGCACTGGGTGTTGTCTTTAAAATGAAGGAATCTCATAATCATCTCATATCGGGACCTGGACACTACGGCAGAATACATGGGCATGTGGTGGATGGGGTTGGTGGACCAATAGGCATGTCCTTCATTTTTTTTTGTATGCCCCATGTTTAGGGTGAGGCCCAAAAACAATTTGAACTCCTCCAAATTAAGATCTCTCCACTCAAACGGACGGGCATAAGATGATTGGGGGTTGTTGGCAATGTACTGCTGGGCATATAAATTCCTCTGGTCCAGAATGAATTGCAGCAAAGTGTCGGGCAAAAAAAGATGAAAACAATCGATCTCTGTGAAATTTTGGGTGTTGGCCTGCACACCTGGCTGTGCTGTGAAAGGGGGAATAACTGATGATCCCGAGTCGGAAGGCAGTCATGTTGGGTTGGCAAGACCATCTGGCATGTATGCAGAGGCCCTGGCTCTTGGGGGACATGACACTACAGTAGTTGGGGGGAGTTGAATTTCCTGTGCTGGTACTCAGGCATGATGTGGCAGCACTGGTACTGGGCCTGGGCATTTGTTCGCAGGGCCTATCGCTGGCAGCAGCACTGGTACTAGGCCTTTGTTCCTGGGGCCTATTGCTGGTGGCAGCGCTAGTACTGGGCCTTTGTTCCTGTTGCCTATTGCTGGCGGCAGTGCTGGTACTGGGCCTGGGAATACAGTATAATCCTGGTTGCTGGCGGCTGCCTGGTTTCCAGAGTGCCATGCCCTTTTAGGCGGGACCCATTCTTCATCCGAATCATTACTACTCTCGATCGGTTCAAGTGCCAAATTTGATTCGGAATCAGAATTGGAATTGGAATCTGATGAGAACTCCCCAGTGCTCTCATCAGTCATGGAGAGAATCTGGAACGCTTCCTCACTGTTATATATTCTTTTGGACATGGCTGTGTGGCAGGTAGCTGTGCGGTGACAGATGGGTGGCAGGTGACGTTCACTGATAGGTGATGATGGTGTGATGGGCGATGGTGACTGATGGGTGACAGGCCACGGGCGGTGACAGGTGATGGTCACAGATGGGTGACAGGCGACGGTCACTGATGGGTGATGGGTGATGTGTGACAGGCCACAGTCACTGATGGGTGACAGGCCACGGTCACTGATGGGTAGCGGGTGCACCGATGACTGTCAATGATGGGTGACAGGGCACGGTCACTGATTTGTGACGGGTGCACCGCTGATGGTCATTTATGGGTGACGGGTAACAGGGCACAGTCACTGATGGGTGACAGGGCACGGTCACTGATGGGTGACAGGGCACGGTCACTGATGGGTGATGGGTGACAGGGCACGGTCACTGATGGGTGATGGTTGCACCACTGATGGTCACTGCTGATGGTCACTGTGACAGGTGCACTTTTATGGGGTGACTGTTGGGTGACAGATGACAATTGGGGGGGCGATAGGACAGGTGTGGTGTTGGTGAAGACACTACTAAACATAGATCTGTAACTCACTGCTCCTAGCTCTTCTCTCCTCACACTGGAAACGGTGTGTGAGGAGAGAAGAGCTGGTAACAGTTAATTACAGCTTGGGCATGGCCAGACAGCGCATGTAGCTGGACATAAACGACTTGCCGGTGATCGGAACACTCCCTGAGCCTGTGGGTATTGGTCTGTAGCTGTTGTGTACCAGATGGCCTCCACAAAACGGCAAAACTTGGTCTGGTCCTCAGACCTCATGGGCCAAAATGGCGCCGGAACACAGCGTACAGCGAAAGAATTACACAGGGAGGCAGCTGAAAAGCTGTTCTCCATGCCTCTCTCAACGGACCCTGCAGCCTCTCTCAGTAATCTGGAGGATTCGTCGGGGGGGTCTCGGAGACGGACGATACGGTGCCCTTGGAGGAAAGCAGCGGTGCAGCATTTTCATGGGACATTGTGAGTACTTCAGGGGATATCCCTGCTAGGCCTCAGACCTCATTAAGCCCTAATGCGGAGGGAGAACCTACTCTGCGTGATATTTTTGCAGCTGTGAACACATGCAATATCTCTATAGCAGCACTTACCACAGAGATTAAAGGGGTTAAAACAGAGATCACTTTGCTACGTCAAGATACACAAAGGTTAAGGGAAAGAACCTCAGCTTTAGAGGGACGGGTGAGCTCCATAGAAGATGATATGGCACCCATGCAAAGAGATCTCACATACAACAACCATTTGCTTTCACAACATACAACCCATCTAGAAGATTTAGAGAATAGGATGAGAAGAAACAATGTGAGAGCCATAGGTATGCCTGAACGCATGGAAGGGAAGAAACCAGTGGAATTCATTGAACAGTGGCTGATTACTGCCTTTGGTAGAAATGTTGTCACGTACCTGGTAAGTTTTGAGCCCGAAGTGCAGAGAGAGACCTCCCCTACGGCTCCCACCATCGGCCCTCTGGAATGGAGACAGAGGACACAGGAGTAAGGAGTGGTATGGGTGCCTGGCAGGATCAACAGTCACCCAGAAGTCCAGGAGTGGTGGGAACCTCCGGAACCAGGAACTGAAGAGAAGACTGGAGACTGGAATGCAGACTGAGCCAGGAACCACAGCAGGTAAGTAGGCAGGAAACTGGAGCGTTAGACTGGAACCAGGAACAACAGCAGGTAGCAGGCTGGATACTGGAACGCTGGACCGGAACCAGGAACAACAGCAGGTAGTAGGCTGGATACTGGAGTGCTGAACTGGAACCAGGAACAAACAGCAGGTAGCAGACTGGATACTGGAGTGCTGAACTGGAACCAGGAACAAAAAGCAGGTAGCAGACTGGATACTGGAACGCTGGACCGGAACCAGGAACAACAGCAGGTATTAGGCTGGATACTGGAGTGCTGAACTGGAACCAGGAACAAACAGCAGGTAGCAGACTGGATACTGTTGTGCTGAACTGTAACCAGGAACAAACAGCAGGTAGCAGACTGGATACTGGAACGCTGGACCGGAACCAGGAACAACAGCAGGTAGTAGGCTGGATATTGGAGTGCTGAACTGGAACCAGGAACAAACAGCAGGTAAAAACTGGTAACTTGGTATCAGGCAGAGGGATGGTCAAACAGGCCGGTGGTCGGTATCAGGTGGACAGCAGAGGTACCAGGGATCAGACAGGAAAATGGTCAAAGCAAGCCAAAGGGTCAGATGCAGGTGGATAGCTGGATAGTCAAATAGGAAGCCGGTGTCAGATAACAGAAGGTTTCAGATCAGATCAGGTTTTGGCACATGGAACGCTGTAGAGCAGACAGCTGGGACTGAGTGTGACAGGCAGGTTTAAATAGCCCACCTGGCACCAACGAGAGTGCGCGCGCATGCCCATGCGTGGTCAGTGCCCGTGTGTGCATGCGCATGCGCGGTAGCGCCAGCAACCGTGCTCTAGTGAGCCTGGAATGCTGATTACTGGTAGGATCTTCATGACAGATGTGTTCTCCCTGATGTTTTCTGTGGAACGAGCACATAGGGTCCTGGCCAGACCTCCACAACTGGGTGCACCTCCAAGGCCCTTCCTATTTAAACTCCTCAATTACAAGGACCGGGATGTGATTTTACGTAACGCCAGGTTGAAACCAGCTGCCTTGAAAGTTGATAATGTTAACATATCACTCTTCCCAGGATTTCTCTGCTGATCTCCAAAAGCAACAATCAAAATTCATGGATGTCAAACGTCGTCTCAGAGATCTTGACCTCAAATATGCAATGCTCTACCCAGCCCGTCTGAGAGTCGAGGTACTTGGATCAGTACACTTCTTTGATAGTCCCTCTGCAGCTGCACAATGGCTTGACCGGGAGGAGCAATCAATTCGTGAAGCTCATAATAGGCGTCCTGCTCCGCCATGAAGGCCAACTGATAAAGTTCAACTGTAGAAGACCACCACGCTCTCAATCTTTCCTCTGACATCATGTCAAGGCGGAGATATCCGACCACCTGTTTTCAAAGTTCTACTTTTACTTGCGGCTATAGTTCAAGCTGTTGAGTAGTTTCAAGACACTGAAGTGCACTTCCACTGTTGCCCCCCAAGATGGTCTGGCACAGACCTCTACACGTGTTTCAACCAGTTCAGAAGGCCCTGTTGGACAGTTACTTTTTGTTTTTTGACACTTACTTTGGCTTTTTCACCATGGCCTCTTCATCATTTTACTCGATAATTGTGGACATCATCTACTCTATTACAATGACGGCTCCTCAGGAACTGATGCCCCTCTCGCGGATATCGAAATGTGTATCAAGGAAATGATTCGGGTGGATGCCTTAGTATATGGGGTATCAGGCGATAGTACTTTCTGTTGATACAGCAATCTCAGGGTACATTACTTCTTTTATTGTACTGTCATTACAATGTCTAAAATAACTAGAATACTGTCCTGGAATGTTAGTGGCCTTAACAACCCTGTTAAAAGCTTGGCCGTGCTACGGGCGATCAAGCGGTTAGATGCTGATGTGATATGCCTGCAGGAGACTCACTTCCCCCCATTGTCTACTCCGTCATTCGCACAAAGGCAATTTTGTCATCAGTACCATGCCACATACTCTATGTATGCGAGGTGAGTGAGTCTCTTAATCAGAAGGGGCACACAGTTTTCCTTCCAGGAAGTTAAAATAGACCCTGAGGGGCGCTATATATTTTTACTATGCTCCCTTTCTGGGACTAAAGGTATAATAGCAGGGTTATATATTCCTCCTCCATTCTCAGCCACTCTCCTGACATTATTAGCGGATTATACATCCCGCTATCCGGGTATACCAAATTTGGCTATAGGGGATTTCAATAACTATATTGATTTGGAAAAAGATAAATTGAGTAACAGACCTGGGGATAATGTGCATAGAAAGCAGAAATCCACACCATTTGCCCGTCTTCTTTTGCAGAGGGGCCTTACAGATGTTTGGAGAATGCATAACCCTGATGTTAAGGTTTATTCCTGTCAATCAGCCTCAATAGGAGGTGTCACGTATAAATTTTGTCTGGGTAATGAATGTATGTTGCCTATGGTTGACTCTTCGCAATACCATAACAAAGTGGGGGGACAGAAACGGGACTTTACGTGAGGCACGTGGGTGAATATGCTGCGCCAAATGATGGGGGTGGAGTATGAAGAAATGAACAAAACATATAGGTTGACAGTTATATGGATGAAGTGAGAGTAAGATGAGTAGGGTCAACATAGATAATGATAAAAGGTAATGATGGTAAAAAAATTTATTGGCATGGATATTCAGATCAACTACAACCAATGAAAAAGAGGACACATATAAACTCAAAATAAACCATGTTCGCAACAATGTATAGACCAGCAGGGTTCATAAATAGTTATACAGTTGCAAGAGCATATATACATTGTGCAGTCAGTGTATACATGAATGGATCTGGACTTAAAAACATATTGACAGCAATGTAAAGACAAACGAGGTGCATGAATGGGTAATGCTTTGACAAGAGCACGTATACATGGTACAGACAATGGATGCATCAATAGATCTAAACTCTACGCGTTTCTTGGCTTTAAACCAATCGTCAGGAGTCCGATGCGATTAAACTATAACAAAAGCAATAGAGTGACTGTTATTGTATGGATAGGTATTTGTAGAAGACATATGTTAAAAATATGGTCTTCTGCATACTCACAGGTTGTGCAGTAGTTGGTTTGTAATGACCTGTGTGTGGCAATGTGATGTTGGTCTGGGTCCATGGAGTCTCCCCCGGGGTTGAGGCAGAGAGCGCACCCCAGTGACGTCGGCCACAGTGGCCCAAGTGACATAGGCACCCACAGGACCGGCAGGCAGGGACGTCCGACAAGGACAGGGAATGTGGAGGAGCTGGGGAAAAACATGAAAAATGGAGGTGTGAAAAAAAGTGTGGGATAGAGGATGGTGATGTTGGGGAATGAGTGAGGTGGGAGCAATAGAGCGTGCCCCTAAGTGTGTGAAAAGGAGCTAAAAAACTAGGGGAGTGAAAGTGGTGGGAAAAGTGAGGCATGGGCGAGAAAACCAAAGTGGTTGGAATGGGTGAAGAGAAGTGGCTGAATGTGAGGGAGTTACCTGAGTGGTGGGTGCCCAGCCGAGCCAGGAGTCCAATGTTCATGGCGGAAATGTGGGATGCCAGGCCAAATGGAGCCTAAAATAGCCGCAGACATGCGGCGCGCTCACGCCAACGTCACGCGCGGGCGTGATGACGCGGTGAGGGGAGGGGGGGCCCGATAGCTACGGCCTCCTGACCAATCCCACAGCGCTAAAGCCCGGAGAAGGAAAGGACTCTAAACATCCCGTCCGCGGCGGCCAAAACGCCGCAGGCGGGGTGTAGGAGGCATGACGTCGACGCGCCGAGGCCGGGGCCCGCCCACGTCAGTGACAGGGAGACAATGGGTCCCGGGCTGGGCGCGTCGCAACCCCGGGGAGTAGACTGAACGGATCCCAGCATCACAGATGTATCAAACGGATGGCATTGTGTATAAAAAGGAAGAAAAAAGGGCGGCCAGAGCGGCACAATATAAGATACAGAGACAGTGACAAGAACCAGCGTGTCTTCGCCATGACAGTATAGCAAAGAACACAATAGTATAGTTATATGTTGGTATATAATATATTATTAATCCCAGCGCAGGAATCTTTCTCTGTGCAAGGGAGCATAGAACATCATATATTAATAATCCTTGCACAGGAATCTATTCTCTGTGCAAGGAAGTATAAGCAATAGCGAGCTTTAGCCCGACTGGCTAAAGAAAAACGAATAAATCAAGATTGTTGGGAGGAAAGGAGAGAGGGAATAGACAAGGGTGAAGGAATATGAAGCTTTAGCCCTGAATTAAATCAGTGGTTTATTTAGCTAAAGAAATGGGCAACAAAGTGAAAAGGAAGAATTCAGATATAAATAAAATTAGATATGAGAAAACTAAATGTAAAAGAAACTTTAGCCCTGAATTGAATCAGTACATTTCCTTAGCTAAAGAAAATAAAATTAAAAAAATATAAATGAAGGAAGAAAACTTTAGCCCTGAATTGAATCAGTGTTACTTTGACTAAAGAAAAACAAAATAAATAAGTAAAGCAAGAAGAGAGAAAACGAGAAGATAAGTAAAGGAAAAAACAGAATGGAAGAGGGAGGAAGGTATTTGCAAGGAATGAACCTTGTTAAAAAAGTGTAGAGGACTGTAAGGCGATGGGAGACGAGTCAAAACCAATTAATATTTTACTGTATGAGGATAATAAAAATGGTGGGACAGGGAAAGACATTGGTAGGGTAATGGATAGAGCAAAAAATGAACTGTTGTCTAATGCCATATACGGTTAGTATGAGGATCCAGTTTGCAGAGAGTGGAGGTGTGAAGGCAAGAAATGTTGGAGGAATGACTCATGCAAGACAGTCGGTAGATGAACAGGGGGAGGACCCAAGGCCTCAATGCGGTACATCACAGATATTGGGTAAGAGGGGAACGTAGAGGAAAAGGGAAAAACGGAGGAGAAGGCAAAGAAAAGGGAAAAGGGGGCCAGGGGGTAATAGTGTGTTGAGAAGGGAGTGAAATGAGCAATGAAACGGAATACCAAAGCACATGTAATAGTTGAATGTATAGAGATGTGTGGTCATGGATAGGTGGAATATTTTGGTCACGAAAAGTGGGTGTTTTCCACCCTAGTTATCATACGTCAAAAGGGGTTGTGACCAATCCACACATTGTAGTAGAGAAACACCCACATGTCTCCATCCCAAATAAATGTAACAAAGTGGGGGGACAGAAACGGGACTTTACGTGAGGCACGTGGGTGAATATGCTGCGCCAAATGATGGGGGTGGAGTATGAAGAAATGAACAAAACATATAGGTTGACAGTTATATGGATGAAGTGAGAGTAAGATGAGTAGGGTCAACATAGATAATGATAAAAGGTAATGATGGTAAAAAAATTTATTGGCATGGATATTCAGATCAACTACAACCAATGAAAAAGAGGACACATATAAACTCAAAATAAACCATGTTCGCAACAATGTATAGACCAGCAGGGTTCATAAATAGTTATACAGTTGCAAGAGCATATATACATTGTGCAGTCAGTGTATACATGAATGGATCTGGACTTAAAAACATATTGACAGCAATGTAAAGACAAACGAGGTGCATGAATGGGTAATGCTTTGACAAGAGCACGTATACATGGTACAGACAATGGATGCATCAATAGATCTAAACTCTACGGGTTTCTTGGCTTTAAACCAATCGTCAGGAGTCCGATGCGATTAAACTATAACAAAAGCAATAGAGTGACTGTTATTGTATGGATAGGTATTTGTAGAAGACATATGTTAAAAATATGGTCTTCTGCATACTCACAGGTTGTGCAGTAGTTGGTTTGTAATGACCTGTGTGTGGCAATGTGATGTTGGTCTGGGTCCATGGAGTCTCCCCCGGGGTTGAGGCAGAGAGCGCACCCCAGTGACGTCGGCCACAGTGGCCCAAGTGACATAGGCACCCACAGGACCGGCAGGCAGGGACGTCCTCATACAGTAAAATATTAATTGGTTTTGACTCGTCTCCCATCGCCTTACAGTCCTCTACACTTTTTTAACAAGGTTCATTCCTTGCAAATACCTTCCTCCCTCTTCCATTCTGTTTTTTCCTTTACTTATCTTCTCGTTTTCTCTCTTCTTGCTTTACTTATTTATTTTGTTTTTCTTTAGTCAAAGTAACACTGATTCAATTCAGGGCTAAAGTTTTCTTCCTTCATTTATATTTTTTTAATTTTATTTTCTTTAGCTAAGGAAATGTACTGATTCAATTCAGGGCTAAAGTTTCTTTTACATTTAGTTTTCTCATATCTAATTTTATTTATATCTGAATTCTTCCTTTTCACTTTGTTGCCCATTTCTTTAGCTAAATAAACCACTGATTTAATTCAGGGCTAAAGCTTCATATTCCTTCACCCTTGTCTATTCCCTCTCTCCTTTCCTCCCAACAATCTTGATTTATTCGTTTTTCTTTAGCCAGTCGGGCTAAAGCTCGCTATTGCTTATACTTCCTTGCACAGAGAATAGATTCCTGTGCAAGGATTATTAATATATGATGTTCTATGCTCCCTTGCACAGAGAAAGATTCCTGCGCTGGGATTAATAATATATTATATACCAACATATAACTATACTATTGTGTTCTTTGCTATACTGTCATGGCGAAGACACGCTGGTTCTTGTCACTGTCTCTGTATCTTATATTGTGCCGCTCTGGCCGCCCTTTTTTCTTCCCTTTTATACACAATGCCATCCGTTTGATACATCTGTGATGCTGGGATCCGTTCAGTCTACTCCCCGGGGTTGCGACGCGCCCAGCCCGGGACCCATTGTCTCCCTGTCACTGACGTGGGCGGGCCCCGGCCTCGGCGCGTCGATGTCATGCCTCCTACACCCCGCCTGCGGCGTTTTGGCCGCCGCGGACGGGATGTTTAGAGTCCTTTCCTTCTCCGGGCTTTAGCGCTGTGGGATTGGTCAGGAGGCCGTAGCTATCGGGCCCCCCCTCCCCTCACCGCGTCATCACGCCCGCGCGTGACATTGGCGTGAGCGCGCCGCATGTCTGCGGCTATTTTAGGCTCCATTTGGCCTGGCATCCCACATTTCCGCCATGCACATTGGACTCCTGGCTCGGCTGGGCACCCACCACTCAGGTAACTCCCTCACATTCAGCCACTTCTCTTCACCCATTCCAACCACTTTGGTTTTCTCGCCCATGCCTCACTTTTCCCACCACTTTCACTCCCCTAGTTTTTTAGCTCCTTTTCACACACTTAGGGGCACGCTCTATTGCTCCCACCTCACTCATTCCCCAACATCACCATCCTCTATCCCACACTTTTTTTCACACCTCCATTTTTCATGTTTTTCCCCAGCTCCTCCACATTCCCTGTCCTTGTCGGACGTCCCTGCCTGCCGGTCCTGTGGGTGCCTATGTCACTTGGGCCACTGTGGCCGACGTCACTGGGGTGCGCTCTCTGCCTCAACCCCGGGGGAGACTCCATGGACCCAGACCAACATCACATTGCCACACACAGGTCATTACAAACCAACTACTGCACAACCTGTGAGTATGCAGAAGACCATATTTTTAACATATGTCTTCTACAAATACCTATCCATACAATAACAGTCACTCTATTGCTTTTGTTATAGTTTAATCGCATCGGACTCCTGACGATTGGTTTAAAGCCAAGAAACGCGTAGAGTTTAGATCTATTGATGCATCCATTGTCTGTACCATGTATACGTGCTCTTGTCAAAGCATTACCCATTCATGCACCTCGTTTGTCTTTACATTGCTGTCAATATGTTTTTAAGTCCAGATCCATTCATGTATACACTGACTGCACAATGTATATATGCTCTTGCAACTGTATAACTATTTATGAACCCTGCTGGTCTATACATTGTTGCGAACATGGTTTATTTTGAGTTTGTATGTGTCCTCTTTTTCATTGGTTGTAGTTGATCTGAATATCCATGCCAATAAATTTTTTTACCATCATTACCTTTTATCATTATCTATGTTGACCCTACTCATCTTACTCTCACTTCATCCATATAACTGTCAACCTATATGTTTTGTTCATTTCTTCATACTCCACCCCCATCATTTGGCGCAGCATATTCACCCACGTGCCTCACGTAAAGTCCCGTTTCTGTCCCCCCACTTTGTTACATTTATTTGGGATGGAGACATGTGGGTGTTTCTCTACTACAATGTGTGGATTGGTCACAACCCCTTTTGACTTCACAATACCATGTTAGACAGATGTCAGATCACTCCCCATTTACGATAGCCTTACGATTGGGAGCAGTCAGGGGTAAGAGCTTATGGAAACTAAACCCTTTTTGGTTATCGCTTCTGCTGGATCCTGACCTGATCCCAGAACTGCTAACCAGCTTTTTCAGACAAAATATTGGTTCGACAGACATGGAGATGGTATGGGAAGCCTCTAAGGCATATCTACGAGGGCAATTTATTAGAGAGATATCTCATATTAAAACAAAAACTAAGGAATGGGAAAATCTAGTGATGGCAGAAGCCCAAAAATCAGAATCACTTTACATAAATGACCCCAATGCTAATACTAAAAGGGTGTGGCTAGCCTCACAAGCTATGCTTAACCAGGTATCACTGCAAATTGCAGAGAACAATAGGTTCTTTTTGCAACAAAAACACTTTGAAGAAGGGGAAAATA
Organism: Aquarana catesbeiana; assembly: GCF_042186555.1. Classification (NCBI taxonomy): domain Eukaryota; kingdom Metazoa; phylum Chordata; class Amphibia; order Anura; family Ranidae; genus Aquarana; species Aquarana catesbeiana. The sequence continues at coordinate 297,952,645 of NC_133325.1, forward strand.
CGGGTCACATGTTAGCGCTCTTGGCCAAATCACAACAGCAGTCCTCACATATTGTGGCAGTAGCAGATGCACAAGGCACACCCTGCTATGATACACAAGCCATTATAGACATCTTCAGGGACTTTTTCCAGGATGTATATTCATCTAAAGTCAACCCCTCTTCCGAAGACATTCACTCATTTTTAGACAAATATCCCATACCCCGACTTTCGGTACCAGACATGACCTCACTAAATGCCCCATTGACGGAGGAGGAGCTTTTGGAGGCACTGGTCCATACACAAAATGGGAAAGCGCCAGGGGCGGATGGATCACCATCCGAAGTCTATAAACGTTACGCCGCACAACTTATACCTATATTGCTGCAAGTTTATAACGAGGCTTTTATAACTGGGAATCTCCCTCCCTCCATGAATGAGGCAATTATAATAGTGCTCTTGAAACCAGGTAAAAATGCCCTGTCCACGGACTCATATAGACCTATTTCATTGCTTAATGCTTACATTTGATGTTAAGCTGTTGGCCAGAGTTCTGGCCAGCAGATTGGCCAAATGTATACAAATAGTAATACATAGAGATCAATCAGGCTTCATACCTTCTAGGTCCACAGCCCAAAATCTACGTAGATTATTCCTCAACCTGCAGCTGCCCACAGACAACCAAGGTAACAGAGCCATCCTATCTTTAGACGCAGCTAAAGCGTTTGATAGCGTGGAATGGCCATATTTATGGGAAGTTTTAACAAGATTTGGGGTAGGCCCCTCTTTTTTGAAGTGGGTTCAGTTGTTATATAATGCCCCATCAGCGAGAATACGTATTAACGGAAATATATCAGAATTGTTTAAACTTTTTTGGGGCACACAGCAGGGATGTCCTTTATCACCTCTGCTGTTTGCCCTGGCCCCTGAACCACTGGCTATACCTGTCAGAGCCTCACAAAATATCACAGGTTTCTGTAGGGGTCCCAAACAAGACATAATTTCCTTATATGCCGATGACACTCTGATTTATCTTGGGGATACAGGAGGTTCTCTGAAAAATATGATGCACCTAATCGCTGACTTTGGAGAGCTATCGGGTTTCAGCATTAACTGGAACAAATCAGTAATCATGCCTCCAGATCCCCTATTACGACCCTTGCCGGACTGCGCAAGGGACATACTTACAGTGGGTGAGTTCCAATATCTCGTGATACAGGTGACACCAGACCCTAACCAATATCTTACTTTGAACCTAGCTCCCCTGTTACAAAAATTCCGTATGAAATGTTCCACTTGAAATTACCATTATCGGCTACGGAGAGGGCAAATCTAATATAGATGGTATGGGCCCCACAACTTTTATATGTATTTCATAACACACCCATATGGATCCCCCATAAGTGGTTTACTCAAATTGATGCTCAATTCAGGGACTTGATTTGGGGTAACAAACCTGCTTGGATCAGCTTACATACATTACAATTAGCCAAAGATCAAGGCGGCCTAGCAGTTCCTCATGCTAGATTTTATTTTATAGCAGCCCAAATCCAACACCTGGGCGATTGGGGAAACAATGATGTTGATGATCCCATTAGGTCCTTATTGGTACCTGAGGGCTCTTTATTCTCAGCTCTATCTCATCTGGAAGCAGGGCTCACATATATTACACAAACTTTACCTACAATAGTGCTACTGAACACTCTGTGGGGTTATGTCAGATCTGCTCTGAAAATCAGAGGCCCTTGTTTATTCACACCAATATGGAAAAACAAATACGTCAAAGAACTGAATAAACTTAAAGATTTTCATCATTGGGAAATGAGGGGTGTGCGATATATCCCTCAATTGTTCAGTGGTACTATATTTAAATCCTTCAAGGATTTACGGGACGAAATTGCCATACCTAGAACACAGTTTTATCAATACCTACAACTCAGGCATGCCATACAAAGTGAAACTAGGATATCTTCTCTTACATCAGTGACACACCCCCATATACGCTAGATTACTACAGTCAACACATGATGCCTCTAAGTTACCCAGTAGGAAAGGGTGGGAAAAAGACCTAGGCCCTATTGATACAGAAACATGGGAGATGTGTCTAACTTCAGCCCCACTGGTATTTGTCTCAACATCACATAGATTGTCACATCTATTCCTACTACACAGAGTATATAGAACACCTACTAAATTATATAAATGTGGGCTCTGAGTTTCCCCAATATGTCCAAAGTGTAGCAGACAGGAAGGTGATTTACTACACATGATGTGGAAATGTCCAACACTCTTCCGATACTGGCAGTATGTCTTATCCACTATCTCTCAAGTATTTCAATTCCCAATTCTGACTGACCCAGTTAATTGTCTGCTCAGGGCCTTGGAGGTACCATCACTTTCACCGAATGGACACACGGCAGTGCTGCATCTGCTATATTTAGCACGCAAGGCAATAGCGAGGCTCTGGATAACCCAGAGGGTGCCGACGGGAGAAAAATGGATAGCTCTAGTAAATAATATGTTGATACTGGAAAAAATCACCTACCAACATAGAAATGCCCATAAGAAATTTTACTCAATGTGGCAACCCTGGCTGGACACTCCTGGGTTAGGCCCAGCCCAATTGGTGAAAGATAGACTATTGCAGATGTAATTGTTCAGTTAAGGGGGAAATTGCTAAGATGAATAGGTCAATAAAAGTTTGCAAATTCATTGTTCATAGAGGTTACATGGTGAATAACTATAAAAGCATAGGAAGTAGTAATAATAAATTGTATTGTTTTCCATCTAACTTTGGTTTACTGTTATTAAACTCCATATAAATATGGTTAGCGTTATTTGTGCTAGTATATAATACTCCTTATGATACGAAACACACAGTCCAGATTGCTAGTGAATGGAATTGGAAATTTAAACATTATTGTCACATTAATCTGATTTGTACTCATACAGCCTACTGTTCAAACATGTAAACTGATATATACTGCCTTTTATCAAGATATGTCTATTGCACTGGAATGTATTGGCTGAAAAGTTACCGTGTCTGGCTGTATTGCTATGTGGTTTTTCCTTGTCAAAAGAAGTTTATTGAGTATACAATGTTATAAAGATACATAAAGTAAGTTTACAAGGATCTATAAAGTAAGCTCATTGTTTTACAGTAGGGTTTATATAGGTAAATATCATGAAATTTCAAATATTAAACATTGGGTTCACGTAAACCTAAATTAAAGATATATATCATTTCCTTAGTTACTTTTGTAGGTATTTAAATGATTTATACCTACTATACATATTGTTTACAAGTAGAGTGTATATAGGTCAAATAAATTCTGATAATGAGCTTTAATCGAAGGTGGAGAAAAGGAAAGAGAAAGAAGAAAAAGGGTTGAAAGGTAGAGGTATGGTCCACAAGGTTGTCCCGCTCGTCAGTTTATTATTCTTTTTAGTTCTCTTTGAAGCCTTAGAATGGGTGTCTCTGTAAGTCATTTAATCTGTTACCATGGCAACAGGACAGAGTCATTGAAGTTTGACAGGAACTGTTGTTTTATCCACGGATGCCAAAGTTTTTCAAATTTTGGAATTTGATTTTGATCGATGGCTACCATCTTAGCATGGGACATTGTATTATCCATTCTGTGAATTGTTTCTGCTAGTACCAATGTAGGAGATTTCCATGCCTTGGCCACTGTTTGTTTTGCAGCCGTTATTAGTTGGAACATAAGTTTGAATTGAGAGAGTGTTAACCATTCCGGTTTTAGATTAAGTAAAGTTAAATATGGATCTGGTTGTATTATTTTTTTAAATATTTTAGATGCAATCACGAAGACTTCCTTCCAGAAGGTTTGGATTACTGGGCACGTCCACCATATGTGTAAATATGTGCCTATTTCTGGGCATCCTCGGAAACAAAGAGCTGAGGTATTAGGTGAATATTTTGCCACTCTAGCGGGTACAAGGTACCAGCGAGTTAGGACTTTATAATTTGTCTCCAGTGCTAAGATGTTGGGTGAAGATGACTTAGATGTGAGCCATATGTTAGACCAGTCCGTGTCTTCTAAAGTTCGTCCCAGGTCCTCCTCCCACCTCTGAACGTAAGAGGGTCTATTAAGATTTGCTACTCCATATAATTGATTATAAAGTGATGAAATTGTACCTTTAGCAAATGGATCTTTTGTACAGATTGATTCAAAAATGGATAATTGGGATAATGGTGTATCCCCCTTTAGGAATGGTGTATAGAAATTTTTGATTTGGAGATATCTAAATATCTCAGAGTTTGGTAGATCATATTTTTCTCTAAGCGATGGGAATGAAAGGAATGATTTAGATGCTATGAAGTCATTTAGTGTCTGAATGCCTGATGTTGTCCAAGCTTTAAAAGAATTTGGGTAGATCCATGCCGGATAAAAGGATTTCTGATAAAAGAAAGGAAAGGATTGTGTGGAGATTGTAACTGATATTTGGTTTTTAGTTTATCCCAGAGAGATAAGAAGTGTTTAGTTATGGGATTATGAATTTTAAAGCGGTCTTTAGGATCAAGCCATAATAAATTTGATATTAATAGAGGGTCATTTTCTGAAGCCTCTATAAATACCCATAATGGGATTTCCTGTTTTGCATGGTATTTGGACAGACTGGCCAAATGTGCTGTTCTGTAGTAGTTAGTAAAATTAGGGTATCCCAGGCCTCCTTTATTTTTGGGAAGATGTAGTGTGTGTATAGGTATACATGGTTTAGAAGAGCCCCATATAAACGAAGTTGCTGTTTTTGTACTATTCTCAAAAAATAGGAAGGAATTGGAATAGGGAGGAGTCTGAATAGATAAAGCAATTTGGGTAGAATAGTCATTTTGATTGCATTAATCTTCCCTATCCAGGATAAAGGAAGTTGCGACCATTGTTTTATTAGATTTGTGATCTGTCTTAATACAGAAGGATAATTGGTTGAGAATAAGTCAGAATGAGATGCTGTTAAATGAATTCCAAGATATGGGATTGATTTTTCTGCCCATGTGAATGGGAGTGCAGCCCTAGCCGGGATCAATTCCATGTTTGTGAGTGAAATATTAAGCACTAGGCATTTCTTAGGATTAATCATAAGGCCGGATAGGGCTGCAAATCCATCAAGAGCTGGTATTAAGTTAGGACCAGAGACCTGTGGTGATGATAGAAAAAGTAATATATCGTCTGTAAATATACATAATTTGTGTGTAATACCTCCTACTTCAATGCCAGTTATAGTTTGGTTTGTTCTGATGTATTGGGCCATGGGTTCGAGTATAAGGGCAAATAATAAGGGAGATAATGGGCAACCCTGTCGGGTACCTCTTTCGATATTAAAGGCTTCAGATTTGTATCCAGCATATTTTATATAGGCTTTGGGTTTATTATATAATGCTTTGACCCATGTTAAAAAGTGGGGTCCAAAACCCCATTTTTGTAATGAATATTGCATATATTGCCAGGATACTGTGTCAAATGCCCTCTTAACATCGAGAGATAGAAAACATAAAGGGATTTTCCGTTTTTTAGCAATATGTGCCAATAACACTGCCCTGCGTATATTATCGCCTGCCTGTCTATTTGGCATGAAACCTACTTGATCTCTATGTATTAATTTTCCTATAATGCTATTGAGGCGTTTTGCTATTATTTTTGCTAATAATTTAATATCGAGGTTTAACAGAGAGATAGGCCGATAATTCACACAGGAAGTATCATCAGAAAGGGGTTTTGGGATCATACAAACAATTGCCATTAGTGTTTCTTGCCGAAAAGAATGCCCATCTAGAAGTTTGTTAAAAGTTTCAGTGAGAATGGGAGAGAGTATTTCTGAGAATGTTTTATAGTATAAAGCCGAGTAGCCGTCTGGGCCTGGTCTTTTGTTAAGTTTTAGGTCTTTTATGGCGTTAGCAACTTCATCTATAGTTATAGGCTCATCCAAACTGCTTTTTTGATTCTGAGATAACTCAGGTAAGGTTATTTTTGAGAAGAAGGATTCAGCCTCTGTAGGATTAAATTCATTGTTTGTCTTGTATAAAGTTGCGAGATGTGAGTGAAATTTATGGACTATTTTAACTGGATTACAAGTGTAAACATTTTTTGATAATTTCAAACGTATTGGTTTGAAAGATTTGTTAGTTGAATTTAATGCCCGAGCCAAATATGTACCTGGTTTGTTTGTATTCATGTAGAAATTGTGTTTGGAGCGTTTGAGGGATTTATCAACTGACTCAGTGAGAAATAGATCGTATTCCAATCTAGATTTTTCCAGATGAGATTTTGTACTCTGAGATGGATTATCTTGAAATGATATGTAGGCTGTATTAAAATTGAGTTCTAGTTTTTTTGCTAGATTTTTGCGTTCCCGTTTAAATAGTGCCATTTGTCTTTGTATTGTACCACGCAAGACAGGCTTATGAGCTTCCCACAGTGTTATTGGGGAGATGTCTGTTGTATTATTAATTGATATGTATTCCTTTAAAGCTTGTTCAATGGCCATCTGATGTAGTGGGTGTTTGAGCATTATGTCCGGTAAGTACCACGTTGGGTCATGCGCTTTTGGTATGGCTGAGGCTATAGTAGTGTATACTGCATTATGGTCAGACCACGGAATTGGAATTATATCTGATGCAATAATTTCTGGTATCATTCCTATTGTTAGAAAAATATGATCTATTCTGGTGAAGGTTTGATGGGGGTGCGAGAAATAAGTGAATTTCTTTTTCATTGGGTTACTTTCTCTCCAAGAATCTACCAGATTGTATTTGGAAAGAAGTTGAGAAAAAGGTAATCTAGAGGTTATTTTGGATTGTGTAAAAGGTGATTTATCTAGAAATGGGAGGAGGACCTGGTTCAAATCCCCACACATTATCACTGTTCCTATTTTGTGTGTATTAATCACTTGTAATATATGTGAGAGGAATGGTGTAGGTTGTTTGTTAGGAGCGTAGTAGGAAATCACCGTGATTGCTGTATCCATTATATAACCCATGACTATCAGGTATCTACCTTCTGGGTCTTTAATTTCTGATGATAAGGTGAATGGTGTGGATCGGTGAAATGCAATTAGAGTTCCCCTTTGCTTGGTACAGGCAGAAGCCGTGTAAATTTGTTGATAAAAAGGAGAAATATATTTTGGAGTAGAATCTTTGGTGAAGTGTGTTTCTTGGAGGCATACTATGTGAGACTTCTTGTTATGGAAAGTACGGAAGGCTTTGGTCCTTTTTTGAGGGACATTTATTCCCTGAACTTTCAGGGAAAGTATATTCAGTGGTGCCATGGCAATAGATCAAATAGTTTTGACTTACTTTTTGTTATGCAGAGCTGACTGCGCAGATCAACCTGTGTGGACTGAAGAGATGAATAGATAGAAAAGAAACCAGTGAATTCTGGAGTAAAGAGTAAACAAAAAACATATGAGATTAGATGATACATTGTATAAATTATTTTTTGCAAGTAATCACAATTTACCCGTGAAAGAGAATAAATATCTCTCTCAGGGGAATAAGTGCCTTCGTCACACTCCCACATAATATGGTTGGGAGAATGAGGAGGGCTAATGGGGGTACACGGATCTTCCGCTTACCTGAGAGAAGTGCTATGTCAAAAGACATCAAAATGATGTTTCATTAATTGGAGTGCAGAATATAGTTTTTGTTGAAATTATTTATTCCAGGGTGGTTGTATATGGTTAGTCTTGCCCTAGGCTAAATAATTCAGTTAGAAAGGTACTGTTAATAACTTTGGTATTGATGAAGATAGTTTGAATTATTTTGGGATTTTAACCCTTTTAGAGTAAACAATTACATATTTTATTCATATGCAACTGTTTAGATATGTTAACTCATAAAATTGAGGTTGTATTGCTTCAGATTAGAATAAACAAAAACATAATTCTAGGAACTAGTTAGGTAATAATATATTTGTTTTAAGAAAAGAAAGAAAAAGCTTCCATTACTTCTGGATTATTGAACATATTTGTCCTAAAAAGTAATACATCTATTGTTATTACCTGATAATATATAACTGAACAAGAATTTCCTTATTTCACTTATATATTCTAAGGCTATATGAATCAGAAGTAATAAGAAATATAACTGGAATGTAACATGATCCCACACAGTGTGTGACTATCAGAATGCAGTTACATTCAGTTATAAATATAGGTTTTTTATAGAGAACCATCTCTTAGTATAATAAATGAAGAGATATCAGGAATTAGGATGTCAGTCCATTGAATCTTCTTGGTCCATGGATGATGTGGCATAACGGCCTCTTTTGTGAGAATGATGATTCCCATTTTGTTCTGAAATTTTCTGGGTGCTGCCTGAAGGTGAAGATGATGCCATTCTTCTGCGTGTGGGAGTGTTGCTGCTTGTGGGTTCTGTCAGATTTAATTTTAAAAGGGTTTGTTGTAGTTCATCTGCTGATCTGCTTCTGTAAATTGTACCTTGGTAGTTAAATCTGACTGAAAAGGGGAAGCCCCATTGATACATAATGTTGTGACGTTGCAGTTCCATTAGTTGGGGTTTCATGGATCGTCTTTTAGTAATAGTAAGTTGGGATAGGTCAGCAAAAATTTGATAATTGTGTCCTTGAAAATTAAGTTCCTTTTTTTCTCTTGCAGCAATTAGTATTTGTTCTTTCGTTCTGTAATAATGAAATTTTGTGATTATATCACGTGGGGGTCCATCTTTCTTTTTGGCTGTGAGGGCTCTGTGTACTCTGTCCAGTTCTAAACGTTCAATAGGGATATCTGGCTTTAGTTCTTGTAATAGAGCAGTAATAGTAGATTGCAGGTCTGTCACAGTTTCAGGTATTCCCCTTATGCGCAAGTTTGAACGTCTGGCTCTATTTTCGTAATCTTCGAGCTTAGTTTGAAGTATTAAATTCTCTTTTTTTAATTGTTCCAATTCTGTTATATTTTCTTGGGTTGTAATTTCAATTTCATCCATTTTTATTTCTAAGGCTGCGGTACGGTTTCCCAGCTCTCTTATTTCTTTGGTTAGGCTGTTTGTTATTTGGTCTGAGGTTTGTTTTAAAGCCTTATAAAGCATCTTTTCAAATTGTAATAATATTACTGGGGATGCTGAGGAGGCTTGTGGAGAAGTTTGTGAGAGGATTTGTTCTGTATCTGACTCAAATGGAGAGTCTTGCTGTGACATTTTCTGTCTGTGAGAGCGCCCTGATGCTGTATATTGTGAGGTGACTGGAGCTGCTTCAGCTGCAGTGAGTGCCTGTGAGCTCTTTGTGAGGTGATTTTTATTTCTGCCACGGTTTCCTCCCAGTACCATATTTCCTGCCCAAACTTTCACAGTTTGTTCCCTGGGGCAAAAAGGTTCAAATGGATACCTTTTGAGCCTGCAGGCTCCGCTTTGTCCTTCTCTTCTCTCCTCAGCGGTGTGGAGCTCTAACAATGCATGTCTGCTCTGCTAGGCTCCGCCTCCTGCCCCCCTGCTATGTGGTTTTTCAATAAACTTTACCTGATTTAAAAAAAAACAGTTAGTTACAGCTCTATGTTTACATTTAGCGATCAAAGTTTTTTAGTGAATGGATCACAGTGGATCACGTGGTACACAGCCCTGGCCAATGGCTGTTTACTATCGTCGGTGATGAGCAGTGTTCCCGAGAACATGCTGCCACAGACGGACATGAGCAGTGTGCTTGCGTGCATGCGCTGTGTAAGGTGGGGGAGTTACCATCTGTGATCGGCCGTAACTTCATCATGGCCGATCATGTGTTAAACAGCCATGCCCAGTGGCTGTTCATCCTTGTCGATAACGAGCGGAGTCTCGGTGACACGCCGCCACCAACAGTACAGGGCTGCGCGCACACGATCGTGTGCATGCTCTGTTTAAATGGGCTTGCGTCATATGACGTCCGCCCAGAACTAGAGCCTTATCGTCCCGCTGTCATATGACAGTGGGCGGTAGGCTAGTGGTTAAAATCCATACCAGATCCAAAGGGCCTGGTATAGATTGGGGGGGACCCCCATACCATTTCTTTTTATATTCGGCAATGTTTTTTTAAATTCAGCTATCAGCGGGGAAGCCATTGTTAAGGACATGGTGGCCGGCTTCCCAGCCCCACTCCTTATTAACTTAAGGCTCTTGTCCAATTGTCTTTGGCTCAACTACTGAATCCTTTCCACTCTCCACAACATACAGATTGATTTTTTAAAGTCCATAATCACATCTGGGAGGACCTGACAAAACATAGAAAGTGTGCAGAAGATACAGGACAGCTCTGAAATTCCTACGTGATCAATGGGCTTTTTTGCACTTATTACACAGATATTACAAAATGCATATATTGCTAAACTTACCAGACTAAAAGGGGGAAAATGAAAGTTAATTGTGAGGATTACATACTTACTTTAAATTCTTTCAACATGTTAAGTTAAAAGATACATTTACAAATACACGTGAAGCCACAATGCTGCAAAGCACCTATTCAAGTGAAATACCCAAATCTCAGGGTGGCTACAGACATTTGCAATCCACTGCAGGACAATAACACAGGTGTTACTGAGTGCTATATTGTGAATAACTGTCCATTATAATACAACAGCTCATTCATTATGAGTGGGCTGCCAATGCACGGCAACATTACTTTTATTTTGCTAATACAGTGCACCCCAATGCGTGACAATGCATTTCCCTTACTCTCATGTGCATTAGGTTGTCATTTGTAAATGAAAAGCATTGCAATGCACCAAACAACATGCCATGGGTTGAGTTAATGTGCAGAGCAATACACATTTACTGCAATACACAGGTCTAAATGGGTACTTAACTATCTAAGCTTTAGACTTGAGACAGTTATTTCACAAAGCATATACTGAGAGTAGGCATGCCTTGGAGCTAGCTCCAACTTCAGTAAAGATACAGTAACAAACCAGAAGTCCAGACTTGCTCAAAACAGATAAAGTCCCTCAGTGAGGATGTGCACCAAATCAGAAAAACTGATCACACTTATGCTGCTCATTGACATGTATCTAACGAAGAGCACCTAAGGTCTATATGTTCCTGTATAGTCGTGCCACTGATCTTAATTCTAAACCCAGTTATACTACTCAATACATTTACTAGCACAAAGGGTACTATGGGTGTAGTTAAGTTCTTGGGTATCACTATAACAACGGTAATAACATAAAAACACCATTAACTCTAATAATAGTGTCTGGAAAAAAACATTTTCTGTGATTCTAAAACTGCGCCTGGAGCTTTTATTATCTTATGTTTAAAAGTTTACTTTGGTTCTTCACTGTTTTGTCACACAGTAATTTATAAGTATTTTTTAACTTGCAACTGTAAATACTACTTTTGTCACACTATCATTTAGTTTAACTGCTTCTATGTTTTTTTTACTAGTGGAAGTTAATAATAAATATCATCTTTGTTTTCTAATTTTAAAGAGTTGATTTGAACACTTTTGACACCTCCAATCTAATATCGCCATTCAAGCTGACAAGCATGACATACAACTCTGCATACAAGCTCTCAGTTATACATAATCCAATGTTTTCTTCCGTTTTAATTTAATCACTAGTCCCGAACTTGTTATTTTTAATTTACAACATTTGATTTCTGACACCGGTCCCCCTACGTTATCAATTATGCAAGCACGCGGCTTTAGTCATGTAGGTGATTAAAACAAAACTAATTAGGTGTGATTAAAAATAAAATAAAACAGGGAACTTTTAAACATGTGCATGTTATCACATCAGCAAAACCTTGCTGTACTACAAATGCATGTTTTTCTTTTTCTATTCCAAGGACATGCTTTCATTTTGCTTGTACTTGATTGATTTTGACAGAAATGAGAGCAAATGTAGAATGTATTTTTTTTTTTCTTTCTGCATATTTTCAGAAATTGCATTACATGGCCCTGTTGATGTGAAATTCTCCCACAGCTCATTGAGTGTAATTTTGTTAAGTGGGTAGGAAACTGAATATAAAGAAAACTGACTCTAATCCAAAATTTTCCTTGGCAGGCAAGCTCAGTGAGGCTCAGCCTTTACTGGCGAGGTGCAATTAATTGCCTTACCTATTTAATTCCTCTGCCATCACATTAATGTTAGTGCTTCAGACAGGAAAATGGGAACAGTACTTCCATTTGGAAAGAAATAAGTGAACTAACTGTGCCAGTGGTATACTTTATATAAGATTACACAAGTAGATTGGTTTGTAATTTAGGATATTAACTTTAAGGTGCACATTTAAAAAAATAATGCATTATCGTGGGCACGCTTACCATAACATATCAAAAAAATATTAAGTGTATTTTTCATTTTAAAATATAAAATATTGTTGAAATGTGAACTGTAACTTAAAGCCCAACTCTGGGCATTTTTTTTTACTATGCAGTGGGGCTGTGCGGCTGTGGGTTGATGAGAAAGCTTATACTCACCTGATCAGCCGATCCTCCAGAAAACCATGCTCCCCCACGGTCCAGCAGTGGACTGTTCCTGTCTATGGAGCATGTTCTGAGCAAGCTGATGTCCAGAACCGTCCATTTACAAGAACCCCAGGACTCTGGTGGGGGGGCAGGATACCAAATGGATCAGTCCTGTGTGGGGAGGATCGGTGGGTTAAGGAGGAACTGCAGTCTGCTCACATAACTTGTAATAAAAACATCTTTGCCTTTCTGAAGCTTCCCTCCAACCACTATATTATTTTATATATACTGTGATATACTGTGATTCTGTACTTGACAAATATGCTGCAGAAATCTACCTCCACTGAGTCTTGCTGCAATTATTTTAACCAGTTCAATACAGGGCACTTAGACACCTTCCTGCCCAGACCAGTTTTCAGCTTTCAGTGCTGTCGCAGTTTGAATGACAATTGCGCGGTCATACAACACTGCACCCAAACTAAAATTTTATCATTTTGTTCCCACAAATAGAGCTTTCTTTTGGTGGTATTTGATCACCTCTGCGGTTTTTATTTTTTGCTAAACAAATAAATAAAGACCGAAAATTTTGAAAAAAATAAAAGTTTTGCTTTTGTTTCTGTTAAAAAAAATTGTAAATAAGTAAGTTTTCTCTTTCACTGATGGGCACTGATAAGGCGGCACTGACAGGCACTGATAAAGCGGCACCGATGAGGTGGCACCAATGAGTGGGCACTGACGGGCACTGACGATGGGCACTGATATGCGGCACTGGTGAGCACTGGTAGGCGGCACTGATGGGTGGCACTCATATGCAGCACTGATGGACTCTAATAGGCGGCACTGATGGGCACTGATGGGTGGCACTGGGTGGCACTGGTTGGCACTGATGGGCACTGATAGGCGACACTGATGGGCAATGAAAGGCGGCACTGCTGGGCACTGAAAGGGTGGCGCTGATAGGTGGCACTGATAGGCAGCACTGCTGGGCACTGATGGGCACTGATAGGCGGCACTGATGGGCACTGATATGTGGCACTGATGGGCACTGATACGCGGCACTGATATGAGGCACTGATGGGCATCCCTGGTGGCACTGGTAAGCATTGAAGTGGGCACTGACTGGCAGCTGCCTGGGCACAGATTGGCAGCTGCCTGGGCACACAGTGGCATTTCCCTGGTGGTCTAGGGGCATACCTGGGGGTCCAGTGTGGATCGCTTCCCTGGTGGTCCTGGGCGGCTTCCCTGGTGGTCCTCTGTAGGATCCGAGGGGGGGCTGTGCTGATAAACAATCAGCACAGACCCCCCCTGTCAGGAGAGCAGCCGATCGGCTCTCCTCTACTCGCGTCTGTCAGACGCGAGTGAGGAAAAGCCGATAACCGGCTCTTCCTATTGACAGCCGTGATCAGCCGTGATTGGACACAGCTGATCACGTGGTAAAGAGTCTCCGTCAGAGACTCTTTACCTAGATCGGTGCTGCGGGGTGTCAGACTGACACACCGCAACAACGATCACCGCGATGCGTGCCCCCGGGGGCGCGCAGCGGCTCAATATCCTGCGGACGTCATATGACGTCCAGTCAGGATTTTGAAACCACTTTGCCGCCGTCATTCTGCTATATGGCGGGCAGCAAGTGGTTAACTGTGGGCAGCTGAAACTGCTGCCTGTTCACTTCCTGGATTTACACAGACACACAGAGGCACACCTCCAGATCTGCAGCTCTGATTGGCCCTCTTATGACTCATCCCCCTCCCTTTCTGGGAAACTGTCAGGAGAGTGAGAGAAGGAGCTGTGTATGATGTCCTAAGCCTAGGCTTTTTACCAGACACGAAACAGGAAGTGGGCTTTATAAGGTATTTACTGGCAGAAAAAAAATGTTTTACTAAGCAAAGTTAAAACAACAAGGGCAAAAGATTTAATAGATGGAAAGTTGAAAAAATGACTGAAGGTCCACTTCAAGTAAATTTATCTCCGATCTCCCCTCCCCTAGAACAAAACAAGCAGTTACCCCATGCAGTGTGGGCACAGCCTCACTGCGTGGACAAAAAACACAATTTTGACCAGAGTTGAGCTTCAAACATTGTAATAAAGTGTATATATGAAAATCTAAGGATATGCGGATATAGAAACATAAGGGAAGTCACAGAACTGGTACCAAAAAAGGGAAGTCCCAAAACCCAAAAATGTACATATTGCAGCTTAGCAGACTTTAGATGTGATGGCTGTATTAGTTTCCTTTTTTCAAGCTTCTATTTCTTTGTTTTCACATGGTGATCAGTAAAAAACTACCTGTCTTAGGGTGACAATGCTCACTTTCTGCACTGTATATATGAAGGAATAACATAGGTGATTATTTTATTTAAGATTACTCCCTCCTAGATTGTAAGCTCTGATTTCTCCTGTATTGAATTGTATTGTAACTGTACTGCCTGCCCATATGTTGTAAACCGCTGCGCAAACTGTTGGCACTATATAAATCATGTATAATAATAGTAATAATAATAATAATAATATTTTAAGTTCAGTGTATGTTAAGGTAAAAGAACAAGGGGATTCTAACAGGTTCAATCAGAAATTTTGTGTGTTTGCAGAAAATATACTTGAAAAAAGAGAATTAATGCACCTATCACAGCTATGGAAATGTAAAACTTCATATATATAATTTTTGCATTTGTGTTTAAATATACTTTAATCATTGCACAGGTTGATACATCAGCTTATCACTCTTCACTACACCTCATTATTTGATTAGGGATCACCTTTAGCGCTGCTATTTTGAGTTCACTAGGAGCGAGTTTGTGGTGAATCAATTTTTTACTGTTTAAATATACTTTACCAGCAAAGTGTTCTAAAAGCTCTCCAGTACTACCCAACCTATCATAGTGTTAAAGAATCATCCCAAAATAGCAAAGTTTTTAGTTGCTTAGCAAACCAGGTATCAATTACAGAGATACAGATGATATAGATTTATTTTACAGTTTACTTGTGGGCAAAAATGTATGCTATACATTTCTGCAGGACTTGCACAATGTCCAATATTTTATTCCTTTAAAAATGCTGCAAGTACAGAAAAATACCCATTAACGCTTCCAGAAATCAAGCAAGCTCCTTAATTCTTACAATGGGATGACAGTACTGCCTCTGAAAGGCATCCTCCAAGGTAAAGGTTGGTACAAGAACAAGATAAAAATAATGCTGGGACATGTTCTGGATAGGGAGAGAGAGGTTGAGGGGTAATTTGGATTATTTTTGGGGAACACTTTTAAGGCCTTGTCAAGAACTTGTCACTAATAATCGGGGAATCTAATAGGCAAGCTACTATCACAAAAGGAATGTTAAGATGGACACTGCCATAAGTTACTGCAGAAGATACAGCAGTGCAAAATTGTCCAGTAGCAGAAGAATTTTAATCAAACATTAAAACCCTAAATGTAGTATGTCTGGTGCCGTGAATGTGAGTGACATGGTTTAGTTGCACACTATTCTTGCACTTAGCTTGTTTTATTTTTAAGCAATGCAGTGGTGTGAGAGGAACAAAAGGCAGCTCCAAGAGCAGATAATCAGTAACAAGTGAATGGTCAGCTTTGAGCACCCATGTGTAAAATGGTTCTAAAGGCAAGAACATGTTTCCTTTAATGCATTCCCTGCATTAAAATGCCTCAGTAGTAGTATATCCCCCTAACCATCCTATATATTTTTAGTTCAGTCCTATCTTGGTTAAACACTGTGCCCATCTGCTCTGGCCTGTGTTCCTCTTCTCACAGGACACAGAGGTAGCAGACAGTGCCATTGGCTCCTGCTGCTGTCAATCAAATCCTGTAAGGTGGGCATGGGGGCAAGGCCAAGCCAGGCTTTGTGTGTCAAGGCCAAGCCGGGCTTAGGAGTGAACCTGCAGCTGTGCCCCCATATATATATATAGATATATATAGATAGATAGATAGATAGATAGATAGATAGATAGATAGATAGATAGATAGATAGATAGATATAGATAGATATATATATCTATCCATATATATATATCTATCTATATATATATATATATCTATCTATATATATATAGATATATATATAGATATATATATATCTATATATATATAGATATATATATATAGATATATATATATATATATATATATATATATTTATATCCAAAAAATGACTAAGCAGATTCTACCATATTATTAGATACAAAGCAGTGAAATAGAACAGACATATAACAATCATATTAAAATGCCAGAATAGATCCAATAGTTACCAATTAATTGTGCATACAGTGTCCCATTCTGGAGATGAAAATAATCTTTTTACTTCCAGGTGTCTGCATTACTATATAGCAAACTTCCACAGAGTAAGGTTTTGTGTACACTGGGTTAAAAAAATGCTGTTTTTACAGGCATTTGGCATTTTTTTTAGTGTGTCCATGCACACATAGGCATTTACAGGCATATTAGAAGGGGACCAGCACACATCGTACACAGGGGCCAAATGTCGGACGGTTTCTATTGAATCTACAAATGCTGCCCAATATTCGGCCCATGCGTACGGCCCTTAACAAGAAAAGCTTTGAAGCTGGTATCTGAAGACAAAAGAAAGTTTGCTCCCATTGTTTAGATACATTTATTAGACCTGGCTGTAGTAATTCTCCAAGCCTACTGTCTTTTAATTAGCATATCACGTGGAACTAATAAAATATACCCTGGCATTTTACTTTCCCACATTCCCAGAAGCAATTATAGAGATAGATACTGTAGCTAATTATATACTTAGACCAAACACACACACACCAATGTCTGCAATATATGGATCAGAATTCGCCTGGTACAACAAAGACCTGCCAAATTTAGATCCATGCATGGGCACCCTGGTTGTACAGAAATCATTCAATCGATCAACTTCTATACAACCAGACTGTCGGTTTTTCCTGATCGATCAGTGCTGACATCAAAACACAATAGAACTGCAGGAGGATTTACCCATCCACGTCAAATGTGTGGATGAGGGAATATTATAATTTTTTTGGTCAACTCTCTGGTTGAATGAAAAAAAATTATGAATGTATGGGTGTCATAGTCCGGGGTCAGGCTCAGAGACCAGTAGCTATAGCAGTTGAGAGGCCCCCACTGACCAGCAGTATAAATTCATGAGCAGATAATCCTGGCAGATGCAGGCTCACCTGAGGTGTGGAGTCTAAGAACTAACCAGTGTTCACCAGAGCTCCTAATGGTGGAGATGAGTTTTGCTGCATGTTAGTACCAGGTCCTGATTCTCAGAATCACCCCACTAATAGGTAAGCAAGCAGCTAAAATAGGAAGTTTGTGGGAGGAAAAAAGTGTTCAAAGTTCAAGAGAAACAGGGTTCAAGGCAGAATCATTCAAGGAATTGTCCAGGTGGCTGTCCAGAATCCCAGGTGGCTCAATAAGAGGAAACATCGCCAGACAGCAGAGGATTCAGGTTCAGACCTGGGTCCTGACAATGAGCTGCCTACGAGATAGTTATATATGCAACTACTGTATTTACATCTGCCCATGGAGATTTTACATGAACCTCATTTTGTAATAGTGATTTCTGATTGATCTTCCCAGTTGGAAATCCCTGAAGTTTCCATATAATGTAATTGAACCTTGTTGTTATAGATTATTTTGAATATTTTAAAATATTTCAATAGGGATGGGCGTGGCTTGTACGCGAACGTGATGGCCGCTTAAGCCGACAGCTCTGACTGGAGACCGGGGACAGAGCGACTTTGCCAGTGAGACATCAGAAGTCACCACAGAGCACCACTTCACCGGAGGAGACCGCCCGATGCAATCCGAACGAAAGGATTGATACCCTAAAAAACTCACTGACTTCTTCACAATGCTAGCGACAGAGGGAAAGAAGTGGCACGATAGCGCTGGCGGCAAACATCCACAGGCCTCATCCTCCTACACCGATCTCCCGGACAACAATCCTGGACCATGGGATGCAGGGATAAGTGCGTTATCGGCTCAAGAATCCCCTTTACACAGCCCTTCATTCAACAGCCCCGATGCAGATGGATCCCCAGGCACAGGCCTCAAGTTCTGGGAATGCAGCTCCGCATCAGGACCAGGTAGGCCTTAACTTCCATCCTCCATAGCCAACTATCCCACATCTGGCCAGCCAGTCCTTGACATGACAATGAAGGACATGCTCCTTTGCCTACAGACATCCCTAATGCTGAACATATCAGCCATGATTAATAACTTTACGTCTGAGATGCAGGGAATGGGAGAGAGAGTGCAACACATTGAGCATAAAATGGATGAATGCACCACAACTGTAAATGATCTTAAAGATGCATACAAAGATCAAGCAGATGACACAGATTGGATAAAGGCAAAAAAAAAGAAAAAGAAAAAAGAAAAAGGCAAAAAAGAAAGTTTGCTCCCATTGTTTAGATACATTTATTAGACCTGGCTGTAGTAATTCTCCAAGCCTACTGTCTTTTAATTAGCATATCACGTGGAACTAATAAAATATACCCTGGCATTTTACTTTCCCACATTCCCAGAAGCAATTATAGAGATAGATACTGTAGCTAATTATATACTTAGACCAAACACACACACACCAATGTCTGCAATATATGGACCAGAATTTGCCTGGTACAACAAAGACCTGCCAAATTTAGATCCATGCATGGGCACCCTGGTTGTACAGAAATCATTCAATCGATCAACTTCTATACAACCAGACTGTCGGTTTTTCCTGATCGAGCAGTGCTGACATCAAAACACAATAGAACTGCAGGAGGATTTACCCATCCACGTCAAATGTGTGGATGAGGGAATATTATAATTTTTTTGGTCAACTCTCTGGTTGAATGAAAAAAAATTATGAATGTATGGGTGTCATAGTCCGGGGTCAGACTCAGAGACCAGTAGCTATAGCAGTTGAGAGGCCCCCACTGACCAGCAGTATCAATTCATGAGCAGATAATCCTGGCAGATGCAGGCTCACCTGAGGTGTGGAGTCTAAGAACTAACCAGTGTTCACCAGAGCTCCTAATGGTGGAGATGAGTTTTGCTGCATGTTAGTACCAGGTCCTGATTCTCAGAATCACCCCACTAATAGGTAAGCAAGCAGCTAAAATAGGAAGTTTGTGGGAGGAAAAAAGTGTTCAAAGTTCAAGAGAAACAGGGTTCAAGGCAGAATCATTCAAGGAATTGTCCAGGTGGCTGTCCAGAATCCCAGGTGGCTCAATAAGAGGAAACATCGCCAGACAGCAGAGGATTCAGGTTCAGACCTGGGTCCTGACAATGAGCTGCCTACGAGATAGTTATATATGCAACTACTGTATTTACATCTGCCCATGGAGATTTTACATGAACCTCATTTTGTAATAGTGATCTCTGATTGATCTTCCCAGTTGGAAATCCCTGAAGTTTTCATATAATGTAATTGAACCTTGTTGTTATAGATTATTTTGAATATTTTAAAATGTTTCAATAGGGATGGGCGTGGCTTGTACGCGAACGTGATGGCCGCTTAAGCCGACAGCTCTGACTGGAGACCGGGGACAGAGCGACTTTGCCAGTGAGACATCAGAAGTCACCACAGAGCACCACTTCACCGGAGGAGACAGCCCGATGCAATCCGAACGAAAGGATTGATACCCTAAAAAACTCACTGACTTCTTCACAATGCTAGCGACGGAGGGAAAAAAGTGGCATGATAGCGCTGGTGGCAAACATCCACAGGCCTCATCCTCCTACACCGATCTCCCGGACAACAATCCTGGACCATGGGATGCAGGGATAAGTGCGTTATCGGCTCAAGAATCCCCTTTACACAGCCCTTCATTCAACAGCCCCGATGCAGATGGATCCCGAGGCACAGGCCTCAAGTGCTGGGAATGCAGCTCCGCGTCAGGACCAGGTAGGCCTTAACTTCCATCCTCCATAGCCAACTATCCCACATCTGGCCAGCCAGTCCTTGACATGACAATGAAGGACATGCTCCTTTGCCTACAGACATCCCTAATGCTGAACATATCAGCCATGATTAATAACTTTACGTCTGAGATGCAGGGAATGGGAGAGAGAGTGCAACACATTGAGCATAAAATGGATGAATGCACCACAACTGTAAATGATCTTAAAGATGCATACAAAGATCAAGCAGATGACACAGATTGGATAAAGGCAAAAAAGGCAAAAAAGAAGAAAAAGAAAAAAGAAAAAGGCAAAAAAGAAAGTTTGCTCCCATTGTTTAGATACATTTATTAGACCTGGCTGTAGTAATTCTCCAAGCCTACTGTCTTTTAATTAGCATATCACGTGGAACTAATAAAATATACCCTGGCATTTTACTTTCCCACATTCCCAGAAGCAATTATAGAGATAGATACTGTAGCTAATTATATACTTAGACCAAACACACACACACCAATGTCTGCAATATATGGATCAGAATTCGCCTGGTACAACAAAGACCTGCCAAATTTAGATCCATGCATGGGCACCCTGGTTGTACAGAAATCATTCAATCGATCAACTTCTATACAACCAGACTGTCGGTTTTTCCTGATCGATCAGTGCTGACATCAAAACACAATAGAACTGCAGGAGGATTTACCCATCCACGTCAAATGTGTGGATGAGGGAATATTATAATTTTTTTGGTCAACTCTCTGGTTGAATGAAAAAAAATTATGAATGTATGGGTGTCATAGTCCGGGGTCAGGCTCAGAGACCAGTAGCTATAGCAGTTGAGAGGCCCCCACTGACCAGCAGTATAAATTCATGAGCAGATAATCCTGGCAGATGCAGGCTCACCTGAGGTGTGGAGTCTAAGAACTAACCAGTGTTCACCAGAGCTCCTAATGGTGGAGATGAGTTTTGCTGCATGTTAGTACCAGGTCCTGATTCTCAGAATCACCCCACTAATAGGTAAGCAAGCAGCTAAAATAGGAAGTTTGTGGGAGGAAAAAAGTGTTCAAAGTTCAAGAGAAACAGGGTTCAAGGCAGAATCATTCAAGGAATTGTCCAGGTGGCTGTCCAGAATCCCAGGTGGCTCAATAAGAGGAAACATCGCCAGACAGCAGAGGATTCAGGTTCAGACCTGGGTCCTGACAATGAGCTGCCTACGAGATAGTTATATATGCAACTACTGTATTTACATCTGCCCATGGAGATTTTACATGAACCTCATTTTGTAATAGTGATCTCTGATTGATCTTCCCAGTTGGAAATCCCTGAAGTTTCCATATAATGTAATTGAACCTTGTTGTTATAGATTATTTTGAATATTTTAAAATGTTTCAATAGGGATGGGCGTGGCTTGTACGCGAACGTGATGGCCGCTTAAGCCGACAGCTCTGACTGGAGACCGGGGACAGAGCGACTTTGCCAGTGAGACATCAGAAGTCACCACAGAGCACCACTTCACCGGAGGAGACTGCCCGATGCAATCCGAACGAAAGGATTGATACCCTAAAAAACTCACTGACTTCTTCACAATGCTAGCGACGGAGGGAAAGAAGTGGCACGATAGCGCTGGCGGCAAACATCCACAGGCCTCATCCTCCTACACCGATCTCCCGGACAACAATCCTGGACCATGGGATGCAGGGATAAGTGCGTTATCGGCTCAAGAATCCCCTTTACACAGCCCTTCATTCAACAGCCCCGATGCAGATGGATCCCGAGGCACAGGCCTCAAGTTCTGGGAATGCAGCTCCACGTCAGGACCAGGTAGGCCTTAACTTCCATCCTCCATAGCCAACTATCCCACATCTGGCCAGCCAGTCCTTGACATGACAATGAAGGACATGCTCCTTTGCCTACAGACATCCCTAATGCTGAACATATCAGCCATGATTAATAACTTTACGTCTGAGATGCAGGGAATGGGAGAGAGAGTGCAACACATTGAGCATAAAATGGATGAATGCACCACAACTGTAAATGATCTTAAAGATGCATACAAAGATCAAGCAGATGACACAGATTGGATAAAGGCAAAACTCACGGCCCTCAAGGACCGCTCAAGAAGAAATAATGTAAAACTAAGGGGGTATCTGAATCTGTCCGCCCCCGCTGAACTGCAGAAATACATGGCTGACATGATTGCCAAACTACTCCCTGAGGTGTCGCAGATTGAACACATTATCGATTGCATTCACCACATACCATAACCTAAACACTTCTAGGCCTCAGTACCCAGAGATGTCCTAATGTAAATTCACTCCTTCCCCACCAAAGAGAAACTGTTGGAGAAAGCCAGATCCCACCCTGAGCTCCCTGCACCATACAATGAGAAACATCTTTAGGCTGACCTTTCCCAATGGCGATCACTAAAGCCCTCAACAACCACAAGATCCCATATAAATGGCGCCACCCGGCTACCATTGTGATCACCAATAATGGGTCAACGACCGTGATATCCAACCCCAAGGATGGATTACAGCTCTTCCACTCCTGAAAAATAATCCCTGAGCTCCCCAGCGAAGAAAATAAGGCCCCTGCTGGAACTAGGCAACGGAGTAATCAGCGTAAGGAATATCGCAATTCCAGAGGAAAATAACATGCATCGCAACAACCCACTACACCTGCGACTTGTATCCCCGGTCCTCTGTCCTGCTGAAATACATCTTAACTAACCTTTCTTCAGTTAGAAGTTGTTGTCAGGAAAGGGTCCGTCCGCTGGTAAGATATATCTTTTGGCGTGCAGTACTGGGGTCCACCAGCAGGTGTCTCCTGGCAGTTTGGAACTGTCAGGAGAATCTTTCCCTGCTGGTGATATTTCATCTTTTGGCCGCAGTACTGACGTCCACCAGTGGATGGATCCTGGCAGTATGGAGCAGACAACATTCCCTGCACTCAGGTGTTACATGAAGACAATTATTGTCTCATAAATACCTCACATGCTTGCCTTGGTATCTCTTTCCTTGAGCCCTGACCTGCAGCCTGCAGCCTGCATCCTGTTTACCTGATTCCTGAAACCTGATTCCTGTTCCTGAGACCTGATTCCTGTTGTTCCTGTTCCCTGTCTGTTTCCTTGCTCTGAACCCTGAGCCTTGTATCTGACCCGTCCCTCCTGTGATCCATACATCCTGTCTTGTCCTGTTTGTTTCCCTTCCCCAGCTGCTGACCTCCCGTTGATGACCCTGGCCTGGCTCTGTTTATGATCTCGGTATTTCCCTTACTTGTATATATTTGTTCTGTTATTATTATTATTTGTGGGGTTCTGTTTTGTATTAGTTGTGGTGCACTGAGTGATATTGGAGGTGGTTGTATTATATTTATTCATTCATCTTTAATAAATCATTTATATTTTCACTTATACACGTCTGGGTTTCCTCTGTTGCAGTCCACACAGTTCTGGTCTTATCTAGTATATGACAGAATAGCAAGGCCATCCCTGACCAGGAGTGGCTGCACAGAGGAACCATCTTGGTTCTTCTGGCTTTACTGGAATGAATCCCATTGTGATCCCATATTATGCTCTGCTGGCGTCAGAAAGTGGCGAGTATCTCCGCCAGTCACTAAAAAGAGTGGACCAATGACCAGCTACTTGAGCTCATCCGTTTGGCTCACTCCCTGGTTGACCAGGGCTGTATGTTGTTTGAGGATGTGCAGCCTTTGATCCAAATATGTGCTGAGCTAGCCCTGTCCTGTGTTCCTAAGACCAGTGATGATTTTTCTCCCCCTTTCAGTGCTGATCAGGTGGAGTCTCTGGTGTGGCTGTTAGAGGATGATTCCGCATGCTTTTTTGAGCACTATTCCATCTGTTCTCAGCAGACGCTTTTGGAGTGTATTCACTCAGTACAGACCCTTGTTAGACAGGCAGCATGTGAACCGTCCTTTGTCCAACCCATACTCTCAGCATGGTCTGATATGTTACAACCAGCCCCAACCAATCCCCAACAAACCACCTCTGCAATCAGACACCTACCTGCCCACAAGTCTGTCTCCTCATCACCCACACCAAACTCAGTTGCAGCTCAGTATACATTGCTCCCAACCAGATACTTATATCCGGTCTCTGCTCCCTGTACCTATCCTGCATTCAACCCACCTGCCTCTTCTCAGCTGCCTACTAATTCACAAAAACTTCCCCCAGCTACTGTTATCTCTTCTCCACCATATCCCAATCCTCCTTTCCAGTCTGCTGCACCCCCCACCTACAGAGCCTCAGTGACTAAACCCAAGAAAAAACAAAAGTTTTTTTCAACCAAGACGATCCTGCCAGTAACCCAACCTGCCTCCGCACCAGCTAATGCAACCCAGTCTGACATCCCAGTGCTTGCTATCCAGTCTGATGTTCCAGTGCCTGTTATTCAGTCCAATGTCCTGGTACCCGCCTTCCAGCCTGAGGTGCCAGTGTTCCAGCCTGAGGTGCCAGTGTTCCAGCCTGAGGTGCCAGTGTTCCAGCCTGAGGTGCCAGTGTTTCAGCCTGAGGGGCCAGTGTTCCAGCCTGAGGTGCCAGTGTTTCAGCCTGAGGGGCCAATGTTCCAGCCGGAGGTGTTCCAGCCTGAGGGGCCAGTGTTCCAGCCAGAGGTGCCAGTGTTCCAGCCTGAGGGGCCAGTGTTCCAGCCAGAGGTGCCAGTGCCCGCTCTCCAGCCTGATGAGCCCGCGTTCCAGTCTGATGCCCCGCTTGATGTGCCTGCTGCCCGCTTGATGTACCTGCTGCCCAGCCTGATGTGCCTGCTGCCCAGCTTGAAGTGCCCATGCCTGCTGCCCAGCCTGATGTGCCTGCTGCCTGGCTTGAAGTGCCCATGCCTGCTGCCCAGTTTGAAGTGCCCATGCCTGCTGCCCAGCTTGAAGTGCCCATGCCTGCTGCCCAGCCTGATGTGCCTGCTGCCCAGCTTGAAGTGCCCATGCCTGCTGCCCAGCTTGAAGTGCCCATGCCTGCTGCCCAGCTTGAAGTGCCTGTGCCCACTGCCCAGCCTGATGTGCCTGCTGCAACGCTTGAAGTGCCCACTGCCCAGCTTGAATTGCCCATGCCCGCTGCCCAGCTTAAAGTGCCCGTGCCTGCTGCCCAGCCTGATGTGCCTGCTGCCCAGCTTGAAGTGCCCGTGCCTGCTGCCCAGCCTGATGTGCCTGCTGCCCAGCTTGAAGTGCCCGTGCCTGCTGCCCAGCTTGAAGTGACTGTGCCTGCTGCCCAGCTTGAAGTGCCTGCTGCCCAGCTTGAACTGCCCATGCCTACTGCCTAGCTTGAACTGCCCATGCCTGCTGCCCAGCTTGAACTCCCCGTGCCTGCTGCCCAGCCTTATGTGCCTGCTGCCCAGCTTGAAGTGCCCGTGCCTGCTGCCCAGCTCGAAGTGCCCGTGCCCATGCCTGCTGCCCAGCCTGATGTGCCTGCTGCTCATCTTGAACTGCCCGTGCCTGCTGCCCAGCTTGAACTGCCCATGCCTGCTGCCCAGCCTGATGTGCCTGCTGCCCAGCTTGAAGTGCCTGTGCCTGCTGCCCAGCTCGAAGTGCCCATGCAGGTGCCCGTGCTTGCTGCCCAGCCTGATGTGCCTGCTGCCCAGCTTGAACTGCCCATGCCTGCTGCCCAGCTTGAAGTGCCCGTGCCTGCTGCCCAGCCTGATGTGCCTGCTGCCCCACTTGATGTGCCTGCTGCCCAGCTTGAAGTGCCCGTGCCTGCTACCCAGCTTGAAGTCCCCGTGCCTGCTGCCCAGCTTGAAGTGCCCATACCTGCCCCCCAGCTTGAAGTGCCCATGCCTGCTGCCCAGCTTGAAGTGCCCATGCCTGCTGCCCAGCCTGATGTGTTCCTGTCCGCTGCTCAATCTGATGTGTTCCTGTCCCCTGCTCAGCCTGATGTGTTTCTGTCCGCTGCTCAGCCTGATGTGTTCCTGTCCCCTGCTCAGCCTGATGTGTTTCTGTCCGCTGCTCAGCCTGATGTGTTCCTGTCCCCTGCTCAGCCTGATGTGTTTCTGTCCGCTGCTCAGCCTGATGTGTTTCTGTCCGCTGCTCAGCCTGATGTGTTCCTGTCCGCTGCCCAGCTTGGTGTGTTCCTGTCCGCTGCCCAGCTTGGTGTGTTCCTGTCCGCTGCCCAGCTTGGTGTGTTCCTGTCCGCTGCCCACCCTGGTTTGTTCCTGTCCGCTGCCCACCCTGATGTGTTCCTGTCCGCTGCCTAGCTTGTGTCTGCCTTCCAACCTGTTGTCTCGGTGCCTTCCTTCCAGCCTTGTGTCTCGATGCCTGCCTTTCAACCTGATGTCTCGATGCCTGCCTTTCAGCCTGATGTCTTGATGCCCGCTGCCCAGCTCAATGACCCAGATGTGCCAGCTGTCTGCCCGGATGTGCCTGATGAACAGCCTGAAATACTCTCTTCCACTGTTCTGCCTGATGCCATAGACTATGGACAATTAAGACTAGTTGGAGCGTCCGGAGGCCGCTCCTTTAGGGGGGTACTGTCAGGAAAGGGTCCGTATGCTGGTAAGATATATCATTTGGCGTGCAGTACTGGGATCCAGAAACTGTCAGGGGAATACTTCCCTGCTGGTGTTATTTCATCTTATGGCCGCAGTACTGACGTCCACCAGCGGATGGATCCTGGCAGTATGGAGCAGACAACATTCCCTGCGCTCAGGTGTTACATGAAGACAATTATTGTCAGTCCCATAAATACTGGGCAAGCCCTCACATGCTTGCCTTGGTATCTCTTTCCTTGAGCCCTGACCTGCAGCCTGCATCCTGTTTACCTGATTCCTGAAACCTGATTCCTGTTCCTGAGATCTGATTCCCGTTGTTCCTGTTCCCTGTCTGTTTCCTTGCTCTGGACCCTGAGCCTTGTATCTGACCTGTCCCTCCTGTGATCCATCCATCCTGTCTTGTTCTGTTTGTTTCCCTTCCCCAGCTGCTGACCTCCTGTTGATGACCCTGGCCTGGCTCTGTTTATGATCTTGGTATTTCCCTTACTTGTATATATTTGTTCTGTTATTATTATTATTTGTGGGGTTCTGTTTTGTATTAAGGAAAAACTGCGCTAAACCCTGGATTAAATGTGAATGTATACAAGTAAATCATACATATCATGAGATCATGAAATATAAAAGGCTCCTCTTGTGAAAACACAACAACAAAAATTGTGCAATAATCAAATATGTCATAAAAGATCAGTGATAATCCATGACAGATAAAATCGTGAGTCAGTATATGCATATGATCTTGGCTGCAGAGAAACAGAGACCTCAAGTGGTATGAGACAAAGTCCCAAAGAAAGCCCCTCAGTATTATATAAAGAGGACTTGATTGTGAAAATAACATAGACACACCGTTCAAAGTGTTCCTTCACCACATAGATTTTGAGCTTACCAAAAAGCAAGCAATAAAGGTTTGTGTGTAGTCCAAGCAAGGAATGTCCAGCGGCAATATGACCTTCCCATCTATGGCATTGGAGATTTACACTATGGCCATTTCTCCTTTGTCTACATGCCTTGAGTGTTTGGATTCCCTGTTGCACTTCTGCAGCTACGCTGCACACAGACAAGTCATATTGCCAGCTGGACATTCCTTGCTTGGCCTACACACAAGCCTTTATTGCTTGCTTTTTGGTAAGCGCAAAATCTATGTCGTGAAGGATCACTTTGAGTCGTGTGTCTATGTAATTTTCACAATCAAGTTGTCAGAGAGTGCCCCTGGGCAGACACGCTGCTGGTGTGCATCGCGGTGCGTTGGGGCGCGTCGGCGTGCGCACGTTCCCGTGCCCGGCGCCGCGGTGCCGGCGTGCAGGTGCGTGCGTGTGTGCGGGGGCGCGCGCGCCCGGCGTTTAGCACCAATCAGCCTATTTAGGCCTGTCTGCACAGGGGGCTCGGTGCTGTCCGATCTTCAGCTCCCTGTATCCTTGCACCTGCTTCCTGCTTCCTGTTTTGAACCTGATCTCACCGGCCTGTCTTTGATTCTCCTTGCTTGCTGCCTGCCACTGATCCCGGGCTGTCCTGACTATGTATCTGCCTGCTCCTCTGTACCACGTGATCTCAATAACCACCTTTACCAGGATCCTCCTGCAGCTAACCCGCCAGGCTCTCATACCATTCTGTGCTCCCGTGCCTCCTGTCCATACTACCAGGGGCCAGGAACCAGATACGTAAGGGAGGCCTCCCCCTGCTACATTGGGCTCACCTGTCTGTTACGTGGAAATCTGACAGTATCGGACAGCCATGTCCGAGCCCGAGCAGGGAACCTTCCCCATGGAGGAACTGTGTAGACACCTGGCGGGTCTCACACAAGCCGTGAAGAGCCTCCAGGAAGGCTATACAAGGTTGGAAGAACAAGTTCAAGTCCTGTCTGCTCCAACCCATCCGCAAGCCGCTTCATCTGCCGGAGCACCATCTGCACCCTCAGTAGTAATGCTACCTCCGGAGTCTAGGGTACCAATACCCGAAAGATTTTCTGGGGACCGTAGTAAATTCCGGGCCTTTCGCAATGCCTGCGAACTATACTTCGCTCTGCAACCTCATACTTTTTCCTTGGAGGCAACTAAGGTGGGCTTTGTAATTTCCCTCTTGTCTGGTGAACCACAGTCCTGGGCTCACCGCCTTCTGGAGCAGAAATCTGGAGCACTGGATAACCTTGATGCTTTCTTTACCATCATGTCTCAGTTGTATGAGGATCCCCAAGTGACAGCGACTGCTGAAGCCGCCTTGCACGCCCTTCAACAGGGGCGTAGGGCCGCAGAGGACTATGTGGTGGAATTTAGGCGGTGGAGCTCCGACACTGGTTGGAATGATGCGGCTTTGCGTTATCAATTTCGCATGGGATTGTCTGATCCTTTGAAGGATGAGTTAGCACGGGCCGGAATACCCCAAACCCTGGATGAGCTCATCAATCTGGCTATCCAGATCGACCGACGCCTCAGAGAGCGTCGCTCCGAGAGATCTACCAGTCAATTTCGCCCTACCTGGATGCTTCCCAATGTTCCGAGCTCTCCCAGCCAGTCCTTTCCGGCACCGGCCACTCCGGTTCCTGATACCTCCGAACCAATGCAACTTGGGCTGCTCCGTCCCTCTCTCAATCCAGAAGAGCGCCAGCGCCGAAGAGCTAACAACCTCTGCATGTACTGCGGGGAGCCTGGACACTACGTGAGGTCTTGCCCAAACAAGACACGTAAGCCTCTGCCAATCTCTTCAATTTGTGCATCTGCTCTCTCTAAACCTGCTAATCACCTTGCTCTCTCTATCATCTTACAGCTTCCAGGAAGGATTATTCCAGCTACAATCATAATTGACTCAGGAGCCTGCAGCTGTTTCATTGACCTAACCTTCGCTGCCAACCATCACATCCCTCTCCAGTCTAAAGTTCGGGGACTTGCTGTACATTTCGCTGATGGCTCCTCTCTTCCTTCCGGTCCCATCACGCAGGAAACCATCCCTTTGTTAGCCACCATGGGCCCTAGCCATCAAGAACTCCTGCGCCTGGATGCCATCTCCTCTCCTCTTTTTCCCATCATATTGGGGATGCCATGGTTGCAGGCCCATAACCCCAGCATTGACTGGTCTAGCGGGGAAGTCAAGTTCCTTTCTGAATATTGCCAGCAACACTGCCTACATACGAATCCTGCTGAATCTACCCAATTACTCTGTTTAGATACAGAATCCGAGTTACAACAGGTGATCCCTGCACCCTATTGAGACTTTCTGGACGTTTTTAGTAAAAAAGGAGCAGAGACTCTACCTCCCCACAGGCCTTACGATTGCCCAATCGAGCTATTACCTGGAGCTAACGTTCCCTTTGGGAGGATTTCCCATTAACAGAGCAGGAGTTGGACACCCTAAAAATATACATTGATGAGAACCTGAAGAAAGGGTTTATCCGCCCATCTACCTCTCTGGCTGGGGCTGGTATATTCTTTGTGGAGAAAAAGGACCATTCCTTACGTCCTTGTATTGATTATCGGAAACTGAACAAAATAACAATCAAAAACCCGCTACCTTTAGTGCCTGAACTCTTCCAGAGATTGGGATCCGCAGTAATCTTTAACAAATTAGATCTCCGTGGTGCCTACGACTTGATTCGTATTCGGGAAGGAGATGAGTGGAAAACAGCTTTTCGCACCAGATTCGGGCATTTTGAATACCTCGTTATGCCCTTCGGCCTGTGCAACGCACCCGCAACGTTTTAGCATTTTGTCAATGACATTTTCCGTGACTTCCTGGACCTATATGTTATTGTTTATCTAGACAATATTCTGATCTTCTCCTCCTCGATCTCCGATCATCGCAGGCATGTCAGAAATGTGTTAGCTCACCTCAGGCAGTATGGACTTTATGCTAAACCGGAAAAATGCCAATTCGAACTTCAAAGTATCCAGTTTCTAGGCCTAATAATCTCTGTTGAAGGTATTAAAATGGACCCTCAAAAGGTATCAGCCATTCTGGAATGGCCCGCTCCCTCCGATAAGAAAGGGGTTTAAAGGTTCATTGGCTTCTCTAACTTTTACAGGAAGTTCATTAGGGGGTTCTCTGCAATAATTGCCCCCATCACCGAAGTAACCAAACAAGGGAACCGGTTCCAGTGGTCTTCTAAGGCGCAGTCCACCTTCGAAAAACTCAAGGAGCTGTTCACCTCTGCTTCTATCTTAAAACACCCGGACCCTGCTCTACCATTCGTATTCGAAGTGGACGCTTCAGAGGTTGCAGTCGGAGCTGTTCTGTCCCAACAGCAAGGTCCAAAGGCCCTTCTTTACCCAGTGGCCTTTTTCTCCCGCAAACTCTCTTCAGCAGAGAGAAATCACGATGTGGGTGATCGGGAGCATCTGGCCATCAAGTGGCGTTATTTACTGGAGGGTGCAGCACATCCCATCCTGGTCTATACGGATCATAAGAATCTGGAGTACCTCCGAACAGCCAATAGACTGAGCAAGCAAGGTGGGCCCTATTTTTCTCCAGATTTCAGTTCCATATAACATACAGACCTGGTTCCAAAAACATCAAGCCGGACGCTCTCTCCCGTATGTTCCCTGATTCTAGCAAACCTGTACATCCGGACACTGATCTGCCATCCGGAAATTTTCTTTTACTCCAAGGGGATCTGCTATCCCGCATAAAACAAGCCTCCTCAAATTGGATTCCGACTTCCGGAGATGAGGTGAGGGCCCAGGATGGCCTCTTTTGGCACAAGGGTAAAATCATGGTCCCTGAAGATCTGAGGGTGGCAGTGCTAGAGCTCTGCCATGATCACAAGATGGCTGGACACTTCGGTGTGCTAAAGACAACTGAATTAGTCCAGCGCACATTTTGGTGGCCTCTGTTGGCGAACGACTGCAAGAACTATGTAGAATCTCGTACTTTCTGTGCTCAGAGCAAAAATAGCCGGACAAGAGCCTGGGGTCTGCTAAAATCATTACCCGTCCCGGAAAGACCGTGGAAAATGATATCAATGGATTTTATCGTAGAGCTGAAGGCTTCTATACCATCTTCGTCGTTGTAGACAGGTCAACTAAGATGGCTCACTTTCTGCCTATGAAGGGCACGCCTTCGGCTATGGAGACAGCAAGGGTCTTCATCAAGGAAATTGTTAGGTTGCACGGAGTCCCATCAAATATCATATCTGATCGTGGTGTTCAGTTCACCTCTCGGTTCTGGAAGGCTCTCTGTGATTCCCTGGAAATTGAGCTGGCACTCTCCTCTGCTTACCATCCCCAGACTAATGGGCAGACGGAGAGAACTAATCAAACCCTGGAGCAGTACCTCCGTTGTTTTTCATCTTTCTCACAAGATGACTGGGTTTCTCTCCTGCCAATTGCTGAGTTCTCGTACAACAACTCTTTACATTCGGCCATTAAGCAAACGCCCTTCTTTGCCAATTACGGCTTCCACCCATCCTTCCTGCCCAGGTCGTTACCTGAATGTGCTATCCCTGCGGTCTCTGAAACCATGGACTTTTTTCTTACCAACAACAAACTCTTGCAGGAAACCATGGCTAAGACCCAAGAGTATAATAAGAAAATGTTTGACAGGAAGAGGCGGGGAGAGCTCATCCTGGAACCTGGCAACCAGGTTTGGTTGTCCACAACCAATGTAAAAATGGCCTGCCCTTCAAGGAAATTGGGCCCCAAATTTATGGGTTTGTTCTCAGTCAAAAAGAGAATTAACAACGTGGCCTACGAACTCAACTTACCTAATACCCTGAAGATTCACCCGGTCTTTCATATATCATTGTTGAAACCTGTTATACTCAACACCTGCGTGTGTGCCTGCCGTTTGGCGTCAATCAGCCTATTTAGGCTGTCTGCACAGGGGGCTCGGTGCTGTCCAGTCTTCAGCTCCCTGTATCCCTGCACCTGCTTCCTGTTTTGAACCTGATCTCCTGACCACCGGCCTGTCTTTGATTCTCCTTGCTTGCTGCCTGCCACTGATCCTGGACTGTCCTGACTACGAATCTACCTGCTCCTCTGTACCACGTTGCCCGCCTGTTGCCGACCTCTGCCAGTGACCCGACCTGCTTGCTCCACTCCTGCTCTGCACCTGCTGCCTGTGCTTCAGTTGACTGGTGATCTCAATAACCACCTTTACCGGGATCCTCCTGCAGCTAACCCGCCAGGCTCTCATACCATTCTGTGCTCCCGTGCCTCCTGTCCATACTACCAGGGGCCGGGAACCAGATACGTAAGGGAGGCCTCCCCCTGCTACATCGGGCTCACCTGTCTGTTACGTGGAAGTCTGACACAAGTCCTCTTTATATAATACTGAGGGGCTTTCTTTGGGACTCAAACTGATCCTTCACCACATAGATTTTGTGCTTACCAAAAAGCAAGAAATAAAGGCTTGTGTGTAGGCCAAGCAAGGAATGTCCAGCTGGCAATATGACTTGTCTGTGTGCAGCGTAGCTGCGGAAGTGCAACAGGGAATCCAAACACTCGAGCTCAAAGGCATGTAGACAAAGGTGAAATGGCCATAGTGTAAATCTCCGATGCCATGGATGGGAAGGTCATATTGCCAGCTGGACATTCCTTGCTTAGACTAAACACAAGCCTTTATTGCTTGCTTTTTGGTAAGTGCAAAATCTATGTGGTGAAGGATCACTTTGAGCTGTGTGTCTATGTAATTTTCACAATCAAGTCCTCTTTATATAATACTGAGGGGCTTTCTTTGGGACTTTTTCTCATACCACTTGAGGTCTCTGTTTCTCTGCAGCCAAGATCATATGCATATACTGACTCACGATTTTATCTATCATGGATTATCACAGATCTTTTATGACATATTTGATTATTGCACAATTTTTGTTGTTGTGTTTTCACAAGAGGAGCCTTTTATATTTTATGATCTCATGATATGTATGATTTACTTATATACATTCACATTTAATCCAGGGTTTAGCGCAGTTTTTTCTTTATATTTGATATTTTTGGTGTGCATCTCACAGTTAAACTGCTGCTTTTTTTGGGGGGTTTTTTGTATATTGGTAGCACAGTATTTTTTCCATTTTCCATTTCTGTTTGTATTGGTTGTGGTGCACTGAGTGATATTGGAGGTGGTTGTATTATATTTATTCATTCATCTTTAATAAATCATTTATATTTTCACTTATACATGTCTGGGTTTCCTCTGTTGCAGTCCACACAGTTCTGGTCTTATCTGGTATATGACAGTTGTTTTTTCACTCCATAGTTAAGCTTCCCACAGCTGTGGGACACAGTGTCTACCTAAAACAGGGACAGAGAGATCTACTTACTAACCAGTCTGTTAAAGGGACCCACATGACCCACTTGTATAGTGTAAGTGCTTTATTTTGACTTCTTCTTTATCTTTACCAACACAGCCAGCACAAGGTACCTGCTGTAATTTCCACGTTTCCAGAGAAACCCAGGAATCCTAAAAGACCAACATCCACCACCACCCTGCTAAGGAGCATCATTACTTTCTTCCAATGAGTTTTACCACACTCCACATTGTCTTCAGCATTTCCATAATGACTATCAATCTCCTGACTATTAATGCGAAAGGCCTAAACCAATCGGCCAAAAGAGCCTCCCTATGGAAAACAGCACTGTCACATGGCAGCGATGTTTTATGTGTGCAAGAAACACATTTTGCTCAAGATGCTACCCCTCACTGCCAACACAAATCCTTTCTACACATCTACAAAGCATGCTACTCACGGAAGCCAAGGGTGAGTTCTAATTGCTATCAGAGACACACTGAATCTTTTCAGCTACAAACATGCATTCTGGACCCACAAGGAAGATTTATCATCCTAGTATGTCTCATTGACAATGGCACATATACTATAGTAACTGTGTATGCCCCAAATCACGGACAAGTACAGTTCCTTTAAAAACACTCTAAAGAAAATCAGGGAAGTACAGCAGGGACACCTGCTAATTTGTGGAGACTTAACCTAGTGTGCGGCAATGATATAGACTCGTCCTCTGAACCCAAACGATTTATCTCTGCACTAACCTCCTTCCTTACAGATAATGATTGATATATGGCGGTGCTGCCACGTGACCAAGAAGGACTACACGTACCTCTCCCCACATCACAACACCTATTCTCGCATAGATTTGGTTATATTTGGTAAGTGGTTGTTGCAAAACATACCTGAAGCCCGAATCCACACCATCACCTGGTCAGACCATGCTCCTGTTAGCGTTAAACTGGTAAACAACAATTCCAAGCCTAACTCTTTCATGTGGAGAGTTAACAACTCTCTCCTGCAAAATCCAGACAATCTCAAGTATCTCTCCCAAAAATTAGCAGAATTCTTCCTCAGCAATACAGGATCAGTGGCGATCTTGTGGAAATCTTACATGAGAGGTAACAAATCTTACTGCCCAGCCTCACAAATCTTACATGAGAGGTTTCTTCAATCAACTTGGCTCTAAAATGAAAAAAGGAGGATGCAGATTATGGAAGAATTAACTGCAAAATAGCAGCCGTCGATCTTCACAACAAAACTAACCCGTCACCTTTATTGCAATCCCAAACATTCAAACTGCATCATGAGCTTCGCTCATTGCTACTTGAAAGCTATGAATTCAATCTCGGGAAATTAAAGGCTAGATCTTATGTCACCAACAACAAAGCAGGGAAAGCTATGGCCCATCGTATCAAAGGGCAATGAATGAAAACTAGAATAGCACATCTGTACCACCCTACTACCCGAGACAAACACATAAACCCCCAAGCCATAGCAGACACCTTTAGCTCCTACTATAGTGACCTTTACAACCTCAGAAACGACAGTCTTACACACCAACCCTCTCATGAAGAGATCCGATCTTTCCTTAATCATATTAGACTCCCATCGCTAACCCCTGACCAATTGTCACATCTAAACACACCCTTCACGGATACCGAAATACAAACGACTATTGAAAAACTGCCCAACTCTCAATCCCCCGGCCCTGACGGATTTACGGGAGAATACTTCAAAGTGTTCAATGCAATATTAACCCCACACCTATGCAAATTATTCAACCACGCTGCATCCTCCTCCTCTTTCCCCAGTGAAATGTTGTCTGCTCTGGTGATCATGTTACCTAAGCCCGGCAAGGAACCCACTTCCCCCCAAAATTTCCACCCCATCTCACTGTTGAATCTTGATCTCAAAATATACGCAAAACTACTAGCAAACAGACTTATTGATATCCTCCCTTCCCATTGATATCCTCCCTTCCCTAATACATAATGACCAAATGGGATTTACTAAAGGTCGCCAAACCTCAGATGCCACTAGGAGATTGATAGACCACCACACAAACTCTGCTTGGACGCAGAGAAGGCATTTGACAGAGTAAACTGGACCTACCTATCCATGGTAATACAAAAAATTTGGCTTTGAAGGACGTATACTCCAAGTCATACTAGCTCTATACACCACCCTATCGGCACGGGTATACACATCCAACTTCCTATAAAACCCATTCCATATAACGAATGGAAAAAGACAAGGATGCCCCCTATCTCCCCTAATTTTAAATTTGATAATGGAACCCTTAACTGAACACATTCGGACCAACACTAAAATTACGGGCATTACCATAGGAAACCATGTTCACAAAATTAGTCTATTTGCGGCCGATGTAATATTAATGCTAACCAACCCTGCACCTTCACTCCCTGAAGTCCAAAACATATTAACCTGGTTCGGAAAAGTCTCCTATTACAAGGCAAATGCAAACAAAATCTCATATCCTTGACTTAGGAATTGATGCGGTAACGCACAATCTCTTACAATGACAACTCCCATATACGTGGACGGAATCCAGTATATCATATCTAGGTATCCACCTCACGAGGTCTACAAAATCCCTTTTCTCACACAACTACATACCCCTGCGAACCAAAGTTCAAAATGACCTTCACAAAATTGGTAAACAGGAATTCTCCTGGTGGGGCAGACTAGCTGCGTTCAAAATGATTCAACTTCCACAAATCCTCTATCTTTTCAGGAGTCTTCCTATCCCTATTCCTACCAGCTTCTTTAAATCCCTCTAAGCCTTACTATCGAGGTATGTTTGGAATGGGAAAAAACCCAGATGCTCACAATTCAAATTAATTAAACACAGAATGTATGGTGGAGTGGGCTATTTAGATTTCCAAGA
Organism: Aquarana catesbeiana; assembly: GCF_042186555.1. Taxonomy (NCBI): domain Eukaryota; kingdom Metazoa; phylum Chordata; class Amphibia; order Anura; family Ranidae; genus Aquarana; species Aquarana catesbeiana. The sequence continues at coordinate 297,989,546 of NC_133325.1, forward strand.
TTACTTTTCGGCCTCCATACTGACCCAGGTAAAAAAATGGTTTCACCCTAAACCGATAACAATGTGGGGATATATAGAATCCACTTACAGCACCTACGGCACAACCAATTTATGGTTATTTGGTGCCCAAATGGGAGTGAGGACTCCATCCTACCTTCCACCTACAATGATAGTATCCATCAAAACATGGCTCAGGCTACTGACTTCCATTACAGTACTGAACTTTATAAATAGACCAAGTGTCACTTAAGCTATGGAATAATAGTGGCATAAAATATCTTCATAACCTTTACGCTAACAGCTCTTTTAAAACCTTTACCGCTATCCAGAAGGAATTTAATACACCTCAAACAAGCTTCTACCAATACCTTCAAATTAGACATTGTCTACACAATCTACCCAACCCTTTGCAAAATATTCAAGCATCAGCATAGTCCCTCCTGACATCTCACACCCCACAGAGAAAGGGAATCACTCTGTTCTACAACATATTCCAACAAAAGCTCACCTTTTTTAAGCCTCCTTCCCACACACAATGGGAAACAGATCTACAGCAGTCCATCACACCACTTCAGTGACAAAAAGCATGTAAAATCACTCAGAAAGCATCCAATTGCTCCACACTGTGGGAACCATAAGTTAAAATAACCCTATATTGGTATTACACACAGTTTCCAGATTCAATCCCCAAATCTCTGATAACTGTTGGAGACAATGTGGCGCCCGAGGAGGCCTGTTACACACATTATGGAAATGCCCTAAACTTCTATTGTACTGGACAAAAGTTTTCAACATAATATCAGACATAGCCCAACAAGTTCCACTAAACCCAGCACTGGTACTTCTTTCTCTGGGGATAGACCAATTTCCTGTTTCTCTACAATGCACTATCACACATCTACTTCTAGCAGCCAGATTAACAATTACCAGAAAATGGAAAGATCACATCCCTCCCACAATTGTTGAAGTGATAGACCTAACTAACCTCCACTGTACATACGAGCGGTTGTTTGCGTCCTCTTCGGGACGACTTCATATCTCAGAAGACCAATGGTCACCCTGGATTTCCTGGTACTCAAGTACCGAAACACTTCCTACCCCTTGAGTATGTAAATCCATTCCCTACCCCACAATGGTGAGATCGGGCCCTCTTTCGGACACAGTTTGAGCCCATAGGGGTGTCCAAAAAGGTTCGATCTTATTATCTACTTTTACTATCGTGGCCCTCAGGAGAGAAGATATCTTGATTCATACTCGACATGTATCAACCTCCAAACTTACATAATGACTGTGTGCATTGTTGCCTTGTACTGTTTGTACTGTGACTCTCTACCTTTTAACGCAAATAGTTTATTTCACTGTGTTTCTATTTCTGCAATGTTTTCATCTTTTCCAATATTTGTTGCCATGTTTGTCCAACCTTCCATGCTGAACTCCAAATTCTTGCTCTGCTTTGTTTCAAAGTTTATAATTCAATTGTGTTTTCCTGTAGTGAGTAAATACGTTTTTAAAAGTTGTATCCTCTGCCTGGTCTCCAAGGATGTCACACACTGTAAAAATAATTTATATATATAAATATGTATATCTCTGTCATTGTCATGCTTTGTGAATGGTCTTGCTTGGTAGACATCTATGTTTTGAAGCTGAGGGTGCTTTGCTGTGTACACACAGTAATTGTTATTCAATTTTCATATTTCATTTGGGACATCCTTAATAGGGATGAGCCCAATGTTCGAGTCGAATGTAAGTTCAACTCAAACATCGGGTGTTCGCCTGTTTCCAGAATAGCGAACAATTTGGGGTGTTCGTGGCAAATTCGAAAGCCGCGGAACACCCTTTGAAAGTCTATGGGAGAAATCAAAAGTGCTCATTTTAAAGGCTTATATGCTTGGTATTGTCATAAAAAGTGTTTGGGGACCTGGGTATGCTTAAAGTGAAACAATAAAAGTGAAATATTCCTTTCAATTTTGTACCTGGGGGGTGTCTATAGTATGCCTGTAAAGTGGCACATTTGTCCCGTGTTTAGAACAGTCCCTGCACAAAATGACATTTCTAAAGGAAAAAAGTAATTTAAAACTACTCGTGGCTATAATAAATTGTGTATGGGAGAAATCAAAAGTGCAAATTTTAAAGGCTTATATGCATGGTATCATCATAAAAAGTGTTTTGGGACCTGGGTCCTGCCCCAGGGGACATGTATCAATGCAAAAAAAAGTTTTAAAAATGGACGTTTTTTCAAGAGCAGTGATTTTAATAATGCTTAAAGTGAAACAATAAAAGTGAAATATTCCTTTAAATTTCGTACCTGGGGGGTGTCTAAAGTATGCCTGTAAAGTGCCGCATTTTTCCCATGTTTAGAACAGTCCCTGCACAAAATGACATTTCTAAAGGAAAAAAAGTCATTTAAAACTACTCGTGGCTATAATGAATTGTCGGGTCTTGGCAATACAGATAAAAGTCATTAAAAAAAACACGGCATGGGGATCCTCCAAAAATCCATACCAGGCCCTTTGGGTCTGGTATGAGTATTAAGGGGAACCCCGAACCAAAATTTAAAAAAAATTGCGTGGGGTCCCCCTCAAAATCCATATCAGACCCTTTAGGTCTGGCATGGATTTTAAGGGGAAGCCCGTGCCAAAATTTCCAAAAATTGCGTGGGGTCCCCCAAAAATCCATACCAGACCCTTATCCGAGCACGCAACCTGGCAGACCGCAGGAAATAAGGGGGATGAGAGAGTGCCCCCCCTCCTGAACCATGCCAGGCTACATGCCCTCAACATGGGGAGGGTGCTTTGGGGTAGACCCCCAAAGCACTTTGTCCCCATGTTGATGGGGACAAGGGCCTCATCCACCCAACCCTTGCCCGGTGGTTGTGGGGGTCTGTGGGCGGGGGGCTTATTGGAATCTGGAAGCCCCCTTTAACAAGGGGACCCCCAGATCCCGGCCCCCCTGTTTGAAATGGTAACGGGTACATTGTACCCATACCATTTCACAAAAAAAGTGTCAAATTTTTAAAAAAACACAAGACACACTTTGGGACAAGTCCTTTATTAAAAAATAAAAGAATAAAAATGTCCCACAAAGTCCATTCAGCTTCTTCTCTCGCTCCGCCGATGGACCGGAAAAAAAAAACACACGCCGCCATCGATCCGCCTCCATGGGAGGCACCCGTCATAATGACCATCCTCTCAGGTAAAAGTTCTTTTATAACTGAGGGCAGGGCCACACGGAGATGTATCCGGGTGACCCCACCTCCTCTGATGCACGGGGACTTCCCAATGGCTTCTGAAGGGTCTGATATGGATTTTGGGGGGACCCCTACGCCATTTAAAAAAAAAATTGGCACAGGGTTCCCCTTAATATCCATACCAGGCCTGAAGGGCCTAGTATGGAATTTGGGGGGACCCCAGTGCAATTTTTTTTTTAATTTTGGTTCGGGGTTCCCCTTAATATTCATACCAGACCCAAAGGGCCTGGTATGGGTTTTGGGGGGACCCCCATGCCGTTTTTTTCAATTACTTGTATCTATATTGACCCGACAATTAATTATAGCTGCGAGTAGTTTTAAATGACTTTTTTTCTTTTAGAAAAGTAATTTTGTACAGGGACTGTTCTAAACACGGGAAAAATATGGCTCTTTACAGGCATACTATAGACACCCCCCAGGTACGAAATTTAAAGAAATATTTCACTTTTATTGTTTCACTTTAAGCATTATTAAAATTACTGCTCCGGAAAAAACGGACATTTTTTAAAACTTTTTTGCATTGATACATGTCCCATGGGGCAGGACCTAGGTCCCCAAATTAGCACTTTTGATTTTTCATGTTCGTGTCTCATGGACCTTAACAGTGTTCATGTGTTCTAATTAATTTTTTAAATGACTGAGACATGGGTGGTTTTTAAAAAGAGTATGCTATGGGTTTCCACGAACCTCCCATCTTAATTTATTAAACCAATATTGGAAAAATATTACTAATCTCCAATAATCATGTGTATTCTTGTGTATTTTTGCATTGCCTAAAGTCAGTAAGTAGAAGGCATGGCTATAGGTTTGCTTTTACAGTATTATTCTTTTTTTGTAACTAATATTCATAAAAAAAAATGAACAGAATTTCCCTATAATAATAATAATATATAATAATAGTTGCATTACAAAATGCATCACCACTACATTTTGGTAGTAGTAATGCTAATGTTATTTATGGCATATAATTTCTTTATGATGTGTGTTTGAAATAAAATAATTGCCTTGTTCCTTGCATTTTCTCATATAGAGTTTAAGTGGATCATGTGTGGTATTTTACTACCCACGTTAAAAGATTCCCCAGAATTTGCCACCTCTGATTAACTGAAACTGCAATTTTCATTTGGAAATACTATTGAAGGGAATCTAAAGATGCCATAAATTCATGATTAGGAGAGTGCACACTGTCTCTTACTTGAAACCTGCTAAATCAGGAAGGTTGGAACCTGCAAATTATATTAAATGAAACACTCATTCATATGTAATGTGACCCATCACCTAAGTGATATAAGTGAAAAGCCAAAACTCTTTTGTTCATTGTATTTTAATATTCTCTAATTTTATCATACAATTATATAGAGTAATAAATAGGCCATATTTTGTGCATCTTTTTTTGTATGGCACTTCATTGTCTAAACCAAATCCTTCTGGAATACACTTTGTTTAAATTGAAAATAAATGAATTTCAGTCTAAATACATATGTAGTCCAGCTCCTGCCTTTTTACCTTGTATTCCTGCCAACAAAAGATTATCACCCAAACTTTTTGTCATTCACTGAAACGTTAGCTCAAGTTGTTCTTATAAACCTCAAAACAATAATGTCTGAAGACTACAGCACAATAGTCTCCCAATACTTTGATGTTGATAGAAAACACATATTTCACCAAATGACTCCTAATCACAAAAGCAGCCCATAAATCCAAAAAAATTTGTATAGGAGAACCAGCATGATTTGTCCCAGATCTCTTATTCATCATCATATTTCACACACAGAGTTTGTTTTTATGGCTTCTTTCAAAGCTCCAAATTTTGATAAATCCAGAATGCTAGCCTTTTTTTTATTGGGTAAGCAAATGGTGAATTTTGTAGTTCATTCATAATCTAACATAAATGAAGTGTTATTTCATTTTACAGAGACATACAGTGGTTTAAAAAAATAATATGGTAATACATTACTGGCTTCATTGAATGTTGTATAATAATTTGAGTTAACCAGAGTGGTACATTAATGATACTCACATTTTACATTAAGAATGGTAAGAATTGTAGCAACACAAATGTTAATATAACTTTAAAATACACAACTTTTTAGTAGGTGTGACATACATCAAACTCTACAGCTCTTGCTCTCAGCATCTCCAAGATTACAAGTCTTCCAGTTTCCGAATAAGTGCTTGCTCAATAGAATGAGCATATAAATAATATTATTTTAAATAAAGTTGAATTTGTGTACATTGGATACATACAATACATATATACAGTGTGCGTGCGTGTTTGTGCGTTTAGATGGCAACTACCATATACATCTATTAAATATTTGTGTAGAACATAGCAAGCTCAAATTAAATCAGTTGGCGATCTATGTCTCTGGAGATATCAGTATGTTTATGGAACTTAGCATTGATCTGTTTAGTTTAAAAGCTGCCTCATGAATTACATTGTAGATTTTTTTAGATGATAGCATTAGTAGTAAAAATAATTAAAAAATGTAACTGACTTTTTGTGGGTTTGACTTGCTCTGGTACATAACCTATTATTGCACTTTCCTGTTTAAAATATAATGCAAAGCAAAAAAGCCAAATACACATTTGGGATAGGTATTAGTGAACAGAGCAGCAACGCATTTGCTATCCTTTTCAGCAAGACTATTCAGATCTAGTCATATCTGCTGGACAGTATAGGAGAATGTATATACCGCTCAGGTGGATGGATGATCAGCTCACTAAAGTGGGTGCTGGCTCCAGCTCGCCACCATAGAACACAGTTACAGAAGGAAAACAGCCACACACCATCAGGAGCTTGAATGAAGAAGAATCCTTTATTCACATGTGCCAAAGATGAACAGGATACACAGAATGCAAGGTAGATGCATTTCACACAAACTCAACATGCTTGTTCACTACTTTGAGAGCAAGCACGTTGCGTTCATGTGAAACGCGTCTACCTTGCATTCTGTGTATCCTGTTAATCTCTGACACATGTGAATAAAGGATTCTTCTTCATTCAAGCTCCTAATGGTGTCCGGCTGTTTTCTTCTGTATTATTGTTATTTGCCTAAATGTAAATTCTGAGTTAAATTTTTATGTTATCCCATATTTTGATTATTACACTTCATGCACCAATTTCTACTGCCAAGAGTAGTCATTTATGAAACAGGAAAGTTAATTAGCATTTTGCTTAAGGGCTGTTTATGTGAGCCTTATAAATTGTTGTTTTCAGTCAGGTTAGACCTGATCCATAGAGCCTGATGTACTAATGTTAAAGGTAGCCCTTAGAAGCTGTCAATCCTTAATAACTCTGTAAACACGTAATTCACTACATTAACTAAAACAAACCTATTTGTTATGCATGCTCAGATATAAAAACTGTATAACTGTGAGTTCAAAGCCTGAAAACTCTAATCACTATGCACAGTTTTGAACTTGTGTTTTTGAAATAGTTTTTCATGAAAATAACAATGTTTATTGATGTATTTTTCTGTAGTTGTTTGAACGTTTTTAAAATGTATACAGTATATGTTTCCACAGAAAAATGTATTAATGTACATTGGGATTTTTAAAATGTATTTTTTCTGCAACTTGTATTGTAAATGAAAAAATTGTGATATAATGTTTAACCACTTGCTGACCGCCTACTACATATTTACTGTGGCAAGTCAGCTCTATTGTGGAAAATCATGTACCTGTAACACATTTCGTGCAATAGCCACTGGGGGGGGCGCATGCGCTCCGCTGGAGGCGCAATCGCATGCTGATTGTACACAGGGGATGCCACATCCAACGGACCCGATGTCTGCCGGCCACCCACGATCATTCCCAGGAGAGGCAGAATGGTGATCTGTCTATGTAAACAAAGTAGATCACCATTCTGAAAGGGGAGAAGATGGAGATCTTGTGTCCCTGCTAAGTAGGAATACCGATCTCTGTCTTCACCCAGGCAGAGAAACCCCCCACAGTTAGCAAGCACCCCTATGGACACACTTAACCCTTTGATTGCCCTGATGTTAACCCCTTCCCTGCCAGTGTCATTAGTACAGTAACAGTGCATATTTTTAGCACTGATCACGTATTAGTGTCCCTGGTCCCCAAAAAACTGTCAAAAGTGTCAGATGTCTGAATTGTCCGCTGCAATGTAGACGCTTAAAATCGCTGATCGCCCCCATTACAAGTAAAAAAAATTTAAAAAGCTCCATAAATATATCCCATTGTTTGTAGACGCTGTAACATTTGCGCAAACCAATCAATATACTCTTATTAGGATTTTTTACCAAAAATATATAGCTGAATACATATTGGCCTAAATTGATGAAGAAATTACATTTTTAAAAAAATTTTATTGAAAATGTTTTGTAGCAGAAAGTAAAAAAAATATATATTTTTTTTAAATTGACGCTCTTTTTTTGTTTATAGCGTAAAAAATAAAAAACGCAGAGGTGATCAAATACCACCAAAAGAAAGCTCTATTTGTGGAAAAAAAATTACATCAATTTTATTTGGGTACAGCATCACACGACCGCACAATTGTCAGTTAAATTAACGCAGTGCTGCATTGCAAAAAATGGCCTGGTCATTAAGGGGGTAAAACTTTCCTGGGCTGAAGTGGTTAAAGTGATAATGAAAACAGCAACCTCTGCTCAGGGTAAAATGTATTGAAAGTTTATTTAAAAGAGCAGACAAATCATTAATTTCTAAAAGCATTAGTGTTGATTTTAAGGCAAAGGGCTGTTCACTTTCCAGGTGAAGTTGAATTTTGCATAGAAATTTTCTTCAGCGCAAAGTGAATTGTCTATCTATTTGCTTTTAGTAAATCAACCTTATCATTTTTTTTTTGGACCACCTTGTCAGTTTGACCGTGACCCAGATTCTCATTGGAACATCCAATGAAATTTCATTTCCTGCTGGTGCAATCGGGTTTTCTTAAATATTTGCCTTCAGATACAAGTAAACTTTAAGATCTTATGCAATAGAAGTTTCATTTTTTGTAGGATACTGACAATGTCTGATTCCTTTTGTACAGGACACCGGGAAAGTATCCTGGATGGCAGGTATTTTTCCCCAACATTTGAGTTGTGATGTCTTTAAGAAGGACAGTTTAAAGACTTGGTTGAGTACTCAGGGATTCTCCCCATGCATGATGAGGGGTCCAGGGTAGTCTGGTTGGAAAGAGAGGACTGATTATCAGTACTCTCTGAATTGGTAAGTTCCTATCAGGGACCCGAATTTTGAGAGGAACGAACCTCCAAACCCTAACTACAAGGACTTTGGTCCTGAATGGTTTTAAGCCTCAGCAAGGGGAGTCTTGAAAGGCAGCAGGAAAGGATCAGCACCTGTGTCAATGAGGCAGAGTAAATCAGTTTCACAGGTTGTGAGCAAGGTGAACTCTCTGGCAACTGAGATGCTGGTTGCTGAACCTCTGGATCGTGTCTGGAACCCTGCAGAGGAACACTAACCCGGTACAGGACCAAGAGATTGGCAGTGAGCCTGTGGTATGATTCATTTTTTTATTCCAAAACTATGTACTGTTTTGGTTTACTTTTTGGCTGAAAAAAGCTTAATGTGTTTATTTGTTTTGAAAATACCAGTAAAAAGACTGGCAGGTGGTGCTCAAAATATTTGGGGGGCGCAAACAAACAAAAAAATTCTGGAAAATACTGAAAAAATCCATTAACTGCAGCCTCACTGTGTCCATCAATTGCAGCCACTGTGCCCATCAAATGCAACCTGTGTGCCATCAAATGCAGCCACTGTGCCATCAATTTCAGCCACTGTACCATCAATTGCAGCCACTGTGCCCATCAAATGCAGCCACTGTGCCATCAATTGCAGCCACTGTGCCCATCAAATGCAGCTATTGTTCTATCAATTTCAGCCACTGTGTCCATCAAATGCAGCCACTGTGCCATCAAATGCAGCAACTGTGCCATCAATTGCAGCCACTGCACCATCAATTGCAACCACTGCGCCATCAAATGCAGCCACAGTACTTTCAAATGCAGCCAGTGTGCCCATCAAATGCAGCCACTGTGCTCATCAAATGCAGCCACTGTGTCATGAATTGCAGCCACTGTGCCCATCAATTGCAGCCACTGTGACCCCAGGTGGCATTTAACTATGCATGAATATATCCATTACTCATATAGGGGGGGGGGTGATAGAGAGAGCAGCGCCCGTGCGCCCTTAATGGACAGGCCACCACTGGTTCCAGGGCTACCTCATATGACCATATGGGAGTGACCACCTCGCCAAGAATATTTTTCTTGATCCCCTTTAGTCTGGATTCCACCCTCGACACTCCACGAAAACTGCTCTCCTAAAACTCACAAACGATCTACTAACAGCTAAATCCAATGGACTCTATTCTGTACTCCTACTCTCAGACCTCTCTGCTACCTTTGACACAGTGGCCCACCTCAAAACACTTCACGCCTTTGGTCTCTATGGCTGTACTCTTTGCTGGTTCTCATCCTACTTATCCAACTGCACCTTTAGTGTCACTTACAACTCTACTGCCTCCTCTCCTCTCCCTTTCTCTGTCAGGGTCCCCCAAGGTTCTGTTCTTGGACCTCTCCTATTCTCCATCTACACCTCCTCCCTGGGTCAGGTAATAGCCAGGTAATAGCCTCCCATGGCTACCAATACAATCTCTATGCTGACGACACCCAAATCTATCTCTCTACCCCTCAGCTCACTCCTTCAGTCTCACTAACTAACAGACACATTAGCCTGGATGTCACACCACTTCCTCAAACTCATTCTATCTAAAACTGAACTCATGATTTTTCCTCCCCCCGTGCCTCTGCCCCTGATCTCTCTGTCAAAATCAATAGCACTACTATCAGCCCGTCCCAGCATGCCAAGGTTGTAGGTGTAACCCTGGACTCTGAACTATCCTTTAGGCTCCACATCCAAACACTTTCCAAATATTGCCATCCCAACCTCCGCAAAATCTCCAAAATATACCCCTTCCTAACCAATGACACCACAAAACTCCTAGTTCACTCCCTGGTCATCTCCTGCCTCGATTACTGCAACTCCCTCTTCGCAGGATTACCTTTACACAGGCTATCCCCCCTTCAGTCTATCATGAATACTGCTTCCAGGCTCATCCACCTTACCAACCGTTCAGTGTCGGCTACCCACTCTGTCAATCCCTCCACTGGCTTCCACTCACCCAACAAATTAAATGCAAAATTCTAATAACAGCTTACGAAGCCATCCACAACTCGGCCCCCGGTTACATCACTAACCTAGTCTCAAAACACCAACTTACTTATTCCCTTCATTCCTCCCAAGACCTCCTGCTCTCTAGTTTCCTCGTCACCTCCTCCCATGCTCGCCTCCAGGACTTTTCCTGAGCCTCTCCTATCCTCTGGAACTCCCTACCCCAATCTGTCCGACTATCTCCTACTCTGCTTGCTTTTTAGACACTCCCTGAAAACCCTCCTTTTCAGAGAAGCCTATCTGGCTGCCACCTAACAACTGTACTTTTACTTTCTCCATCAGATCATTCCTCACAGCTATTACCTTTTGTATCACTTGACCCTCCCTCCTAGATTGTAAGCTCTAATGAGCAGGGCCCTCTGATTCCTCCTGTATTGAATTGTATTGTAACTGTACTGTCTACCCTCATGTTTTAAAGCACTGCGCAACTGTTGGCGTTATAGAAGTCCTGAATAATAATAATAATAATAATAATAATAATAATAATATGACCCCTTCCAAAGTAATGCAGACATTGCAGCTTTTCTCACTAGAACATCGAAGCTTGTTCAGGTTTTGGCTATCCTTGCACAGACCATCCGTTTGAGAAAGGATAAACTGTGTCACATACGGTTGAGGATCATGGACCCAAGATGCAGTCTGCATGCTGGATGGCATGGTACTCAGAGTGCACACTCATGCAGGCGTCAGCTGACTAGGAACAGGGAAGAGACAAGACAGTGGACAGGCATGGAATACTTAACTCACAGGAATGTGTCAGGGACCTGAAGAAGGGAGCCACACCCTCTGAAATGTGTTGTCCTGGCAACCCCCTTGTGTACCCTGCCAGCAGCCAGACTATGTGTCACGTGAAGATGGGGGCAGCATTGCGATGGCATGGCTGGGGAGCCTGTGTACTGTGTGTCAGCATGAGGCTTGTCGGCGGCTCCATACTAATCAACACACCAAGCTCTCTGTTGCTTAATGCACACATCACGTCGGCTGTGGGGGAAGACTTACTCAAGGATTTTATTGCCTGCTACTACTGTTTGTTGTGTATTGATCTTATTCCTTTTATCTCAATATATTAAAGGTTTTGCACTAGAGCCTGTGTGCTCTCTCCTCTTTGTGTTTTGGCAGCTTCCAGCATCCTGCTGATCAAGAGAGCAGCAAGGCACTGCAGACTCAGAATTTTTAACCCTTACTTGAATGGGCCATCATTGGGACATTTGGATTTATTGCCCATAGACTATCACAGACCCTAGTGCAATTACTTAAGCTTATGTTTAGTATAATCAATAAGCAGACGGCAGGTGAGCTTGGAGGGAGCCCACCCCTCCTTTAAGGCACAGAGACACACTGGACACCCAGCATATAGCACAATGGCAGTGAAGGTGTCCAGTGCGTCCCCACAGCAGTATTCAAACAGTACAAACAAATGGCCACTGCCCCCACCTATAGCTGGCCTTTGCAACAAGGAGCACATGGAAGGGTGACGCATGAGCCGATGAGCTGATCGGCGGCTCTCCCTGTCAAAAGGGGTCTGTGCTGATAATCAGCACACTAATTATCAGCACAGCCCCCATCAATAGGCTGCCAATCGGTGCCCAGTCAGTGCCCCTATCATGCGTCCAATCATTGGAGAGGACGGGAGAAGCGGATGGGAGAAGACATCGAGGACATGGAGGAAATCGCCCGCCTCTGTCACACGCTGCCCCACCGAGGCAGGGTAAGTGCTGGGCAGACAGCGGGTGGGGGGACACAGTGGCAACATTCGATGGGCACAGTGAGAGCATTTGATGGCACAGTGGGAGCATTTGATGGGCACAGTGGGAGCATTTGATGGCACAGTGGCAGCGTTTGATGGGCACAGTGGCTGCATTTGATAGGCACAGTGGTGGCATTTGATGGGAACAGTGGCAGCATTTGATGGCACAGTGGCTGCGTTTTATGGCACAGTGGCTGCGTTTGATGGGCACAGTGGCGGCAATTGATGGGCACATTGGCTGCGTTTGATGGTACAGAGAGGCTGCAATTGATGGGGGGTTTTTTCAGTTTGTTTGCACCCCCCCAAAAAAAAATTTTTGAGCACCAGCCACCACTGCCTGTCAGGTGAAAAGAGGTTCATCTGAGTGTCTGCCAGTTTCCAAATGAACTGTTTCTCTCTTGATGGGTCATTTATACAATCTTCAGATTTGCATGAATGTCATTGGAGTTTAGGAATCAAGTAGTTTTCAAAAATATTGTTGTCACCATCAAGGGACCCACTCTGAGAAATGCCATGCAGTCATTGCTTGAGTGCATACATGTAGACAAAAACTGGCTGCAACAAAGGATGGAAAAAGGTGATAAGTTATTCCTGTCAGCCAATAAAACTATTGCCCAAGCCTGGAAAAAGACATGTGTCCTCTTTCAGGGGGTGAAAGATCGCATGACCGCGTTGATGCTTAATGAACAGATGTCGAGCATCTGCAGGGACACTCATGCCAAGTTCCTCAAAATTTGGGAACCGTGGCTGTCATATGCCTTTCCTACCCTTCCCCCAGCTAGCTTGGGCCACCTGTGATGAATGATCCAGATGTTCCCGAGCCCTTCCTTTCTCCCCATCTCCTGGTCCTCATCCTTCTGACCTTTCCTAGACTCCTCTATCCCGTCTCCAGATCCCCACTCGGTAGGTGAGCGACCTCCCTCTCTTTAGCTTCACCTTTCTGCCTAACTTCCTTCTATTTTCTGCTTATCTATCCTTGTTCGGTCAGTTTGGGCTGTACATTGCACTGCCTTTTGGGTTTTGGGGGGCCTAGGGGGTGCCCCGTAGTTATGGGGAGCCTCTCTGGGACCCCTGGATCCTGACGGTAACATTCACTTAAATTTACTACTGTTGTATTTTTTTACTGGTGTCGTTTTATTCTTGCCATCACCTGTTCCAACTTCAATACTAGCCCCTGCGTGGGCAGATCTTTTACATTTTAACCACTTGTTAAAATTGAATAAAAATGGTTGAAACAGAAAAAAGTTGATAAGCATTGCATTAAATATGGCAATATTATATGATACACATTGGTTTAGCAAACTAATTGCCATTCAGTGGGGTTTAGATCTACATTAAGATGCAAAGAATGGTATGTTAACTATGCTTGTTAAAATTATATCCTTCATGAACTCATTCATAATAAATATTAATATAACATAAAAAGAGAAAAATATCACCAATGGCACTGCAAAGAGTGTAGGAAAGGGTCATAGAAAAGTGACCCCCTCTTAACTGTAACCAGGGAAAACACATATTTCTGAAAAAGGGATAGGATTTTGAAATTGTAGTATAAAGATTTGCATAAATGGCAAAAAAAGAGAAAGCAATAAAGTTACAACCATTAACTGGAAAGCTCATTTTCATTTAAAGAAAAATGAATAACTGCCCTACAGCAACAGTTGTTAAATAATTGTTGTTTTTATAAGTCTTGAGCTGCTATTATAATTCCAAACAATAAATTGTGAAAAGAAGAAGCACTGCTACAGGTGAAAATACATTTTTTTCCAATTTGCTCCTTTTATTTTTTTGCTTTAGGTAATTTCTCTGTTACATTGCTCACTACATCCATAGCCCAGCTTAGATGCATATTTGCATTTTGTTTCTCATACTGAATTCTTCAAACATGATTCAATCTTACTCTCCCAGTGGTACCATTAATATTTTAATTTAATCAGAATTTCAGGAACTTGTTTGCCATCCAGACCAACTTGGTTACCTGTCAGCCTCCATCAGATTGTCATATTAGAGGTGATTGTTTCCCGAATCTAATCTACTTTAAATGATTTCATTGGGTAGAGGTCTATAAATCATCTCAGAATGGGCCTGACAGATGAAGGCTTTGGTAAGTAAACAAATCAAGCTAGCTTTACTTTAGGCAGCAATGAACTTGGCTTTATCTACTTCTTATTGATTCTTATGCTATAAAAGGTCACACAAATCTCTTTAACATAAAAGCATTATTAATATAAGTATTACAGCTAGAAATAATTAAGACAAGTTCCGATATTCATGGATGAGGCTGGTTTGAGATAACCTCTGATTGCATTTTAATGCTGACAGTTATGTGAGCTGAAACAATAAATCCATTTGTTTGATTCATTCTATCCAGTCAAATATAATACAGCAGAATAATAAATATATGTGAATCACTTTATTTGCATGTCTCTGCTGTAAATTAAAAATTATATATCTTTTAACTATTAATAAGTATCAAGTGAATTAAAACTTTGTGATCTTTACTGAACATGGGTTTGATCGGCTAATTATCTACAGATTGTGCCACATCCTAGATTCAAATTTGAAACAGAGAAAATTCCCCTGGTGGACTTTAAAGGCACATATAAGGTCTGTTTAAGAGAGTATATAGAGTAAACAACAGTTTATTTATTACAAAAAAGTTCCTCAAGTAAATATCAAACAAATAACATGAATAAAAACAGGGAATGCAGTTCCACAGATATAAATCTAGTGATACCAATACACTTGCACCCGACGCGTTTCAGAGCTACTTTTGCCTCCTTCTTCAGGGGTGATTGTAAGCTTTAAACAGAAATTTCTGTGTGGGGAATGGCATATGCAACATAGACATAGTAAATATACATAAAGATCCAGACCAAAAAACATATAATTACATAAATATACATATATTCGTTTACACTTACATTGGTATCTATAGATATTGGTTACGCATTCCAAAAAGGTTTAAAAGAAAACTGACGTATTGACACATACTGCCCATCAGACGCGTCCCCCGGTCATGGTGTGTAGAACTTTAGTAGAGTGTAACCAAAATATTCATATAGCCTCTATCAAGGTGAAGATAAAAAGGTAGGAATGTATGGGGTAGTTTTACTTCCTTTCAATAGGAAGAGAAGCCCATAAGTCAAGGGCGTATGAATGTTTGGATCTGAAATCACACTGAGGCCAAATGCGGATCCTGTAGGTTATGAAAATATGTAGATAAGTACATGTTGGCCAAACATAAAAGTAGCTAGAGTAATAGGTAGGGAGTCCTAAGATGTATCCTACCTGGTCAGCCTACAGTATAGGGGTCAACAGCTGATGATGGGTGTGGATCAGGTGAGGCCCAAATAACTGGAAAATCGACATGAAGAAAAAGAGTATATCAAAACCCTGATTGTGTATTTCTATCCAGAAGAGGAGGGAGAAAGAAGAGAAAGGGAAGTGGGGGAGGGAAAAGGGGGGAAAAAGAAAAAAAGGGAAAGGAAGAAAGGAAAAAGGAATAAGGGGAAAGAGAGGGAGGAAGAGGAGGTAGGGAGCAGGAGAAGAAAAGAGAGGAGGAGGGAAAAGAAAAGAGAAAGAAAAGACAGAGAGAAAGGACAAAAGGGAAAAGGGGGGGGAGGGGAAAGGGGGGAAAAAGGGGGGGGAGGGGAAAAGAGAAAGAGGGAGGGGGGGGGGAAAGGGGGGGGAAAGGGGGGGGGGAAGAAGGGGAAGGGGAAGAGAGGGAAAAGGAATAGGGAAAGAAAACAGGGAAAGAAGGCAGTAGGAAAGGGAGAGAAGCACATAGAAAGTACAGATATCAGTTGAAATTAGTGGCTAGTAGTTTCAGTGGTAGAGTCTAAGTCAATAAGTATATTTAGATTACTCACAATGTGTAACAGCAGCTCACACCAACAGCGTCCTGCCCAGAGCAGATGACGCCTGGTGTGAGCCAGAGCTGGGTATATAAAGCCCTCCCCACCAATCAGCTGTTGATAGAAAAGAGACAACAGCTGATCGTGGGTGGTGGAGGAGGGACGAACGCGCTCTGACTGGCCCCCCGGGTGGAGCGAGCGCCGCCAGGCCCCCACAGCGCATGCGTGCGCAGACGTCGTGAGGCGTGGCCACGCCTACTACACCCGCCGCCACGTCTAGCTTCCCCAACGGACTGCGCATGTCCGTTGGGGTCGCAAGATGGAGGACAGTGTGAATAACACTGTACCTCACACAGCGCCGCCATGAGTCAAAAATCGCTCAGGCGGCTTTGTGTGCCGGGCGGATAACAGATCACAATGTAGGGCTGATGTAAGGTAGATTAAAGCACATATATTGTGCATCTTATAGAGAGAAAAAAAAATGCATGTATAGTCAATTTGGTTGCCATGACAGGGAAAGCAATACTGGTGGGCAATATTATACGGGTTGGGATGGTATCTAACTGGAGGGACATATAATATTAGACAGTAATTACATAGACAGGCATAGGGAATGTATAACTGAGAGGTATGTCACATGGGTAGGGATCAAGGATATCACAAAGTCATACATACATATGGTCCAACACCTTCAGATTAGAGGCAAATAAACTACGTGATAGGTTACTATGAAGGGGGTACTCCCACGCGTCATTGAAACGCTCCTTTAAAAAAGCTCTGATGCAGCCAAGAGAGGAGCTACTATACTCCAAAAAAGCAAATAAACCTGACAAGAACGATACCGACACTCTTAGAATCATCACCAAATTTAACAATCAACATAGACAGGTTAGGAACATTGTGACAAAATATTGGCACATGCTACAGTGCGATCCAACACTAGGACCACTGGTCCCACAGAGACCCCTCTTTACGTTCAAAAGAACTACCTCCCTGGGAGACAAGATCACAGCCAGTGAGTTTAAGGCAGGGACTAATAAAACACACTGTAAGTATAAGGGAACATTTATGTGTGGCAAATGTAGATATTGCAAATACATGCTTACAACTAAAAACCCGATTCTTCCAAATGGCCAGCCCTTCCACCCCAAACATTTTGCCAATTGCAGGACCTACGGGGTGATTTACCTACTTCTATGTGCATGTACATGCTTTTATATAGGGAAAACCAAAACAGAATTCTGGAAGAGGGCATATAGACATCTAGTAAGCATGGAAACCTGCGATCCCGATCTCCCATTGGGGAGACATACCTTAACAGTACATAATGGCATATGCCCAAAAATCAAATTTCTTATTCTAGATTGGGTACATCCAGAGTCGAGGGGAGGGGACTGGAATAAGACACTTTTACAGCTAGAGTCCCGGTGGATATATAATTTAAGAGCCACTCAACCCCCAGGCCTAAATGAAACCATTTGGTTTAAACCCTTTCTCGAAGGCTTTTCATCAGGCGGTAGAGAGCAGTAGAGAAGATAACCTTACAGACAAGCATATATTCATACTTGGACCATAGATCAAGTTATTTACATCTTGTTATCCTCTATGTAGAGGATACCACTATTCGTTTTTCTGGTTATTTATCTGTCTGTTTGGTGGACCCTTCTCTATCTGCTATCTACATCATATAGTAAAGGAGGGGCTCCAAACCTAACAACATATGCAGCAGCCTAGCTTGGTCAATACTTACTGGCCCTCTTCATGTCTTTACAGAAGTGAGACCTTTATTGTATTATAGGACATATCAGACTGTCATGTTTTGGAGACCCCGACCAGACTGTCGTCATATACTCTGCATACTGTATATTATGTTATCCTAGGTCACGGACCAAACTGTTGTCATATATTTCGTATACTGTACAATATGATATTTTAGGTCACAAATATCTGGACCATATGTATGTATGACTTTGTGATATCCTTGATCCCTACCCATGTGACATACCTCTCAGTTATACATTCCCTATGCCTGTCTATGTAATTACTGTCTAATATTATATGTCCCTCCAGTTAGATACCATCCCAACCCGTATAATATTGCCCACCAGTATTGCTTTCCCTGTCATGGCAACCAAATTGACTATACATGCATTTTTTTTCTCTCTATAAGATGCACAATATATGTGCTTTAATCTACCTTACATCAGCCCTACATCGTGATCTGTTATCCGCCCGGCACACAAAGCCGCCTGAGCGATTTTTGACTCATGGCGGCGCTGTGTGAGGTACAGTGTTATTCACACTGTCCTCCATCTTGCGACCCCAACGGACATGCGCAGTCAGTTGGGGAAGCTAGACGTGCCGGCGGGTGTAGTAGGCGTGGCCACGCTTCACGACGTCTGCGCACGCATGCGCTGTGGGGGCCTGGCGGCGCTCGCTCCACCCGGGGGGCCAGTCAGAGCGCGCTCGTCCCTCCTCCACCACCCACGATCAGCTGTTGTCTCTTTTCTATCAACAGCTGATTGGTGGGGAGGGCTTTATATACCCAGCTCTGGCTCACACCAGGCGTCATCTGCTCTGGGCAGGACGCTGTTGGTGTGAGCTGCTGTTACACATTGTGAGTAATCTAAATATACTTATTGACTTAGACTCTATCACTGAAACTACTAGCCACTAATTTCAACTGATATCTGTACTTTCTATGTGCTTCTCTCCCTTTCCTACTGCCTTCTTTCCCTGTTTTCTTTCCCTATTCCTTTTCCCTCTCTTCCCCTTCTCCCCCCCCCCTTCCCCCCCCCCCTTTTTTTCCCCCTCCCCCCCTCCCTCTTTCTCTTTTCCCCTCCCCCCCCCTTTTTTCCCCCCTTTCCCCTCCCCCCCCCTTTTCCCTTTTGTCCTTTCTCTCTGTCTTTTCTTTCTCTTTTCTTTTCCCTCCTCCTCTCTTTTCTTCTCCTGCTCCCTACCTCCTCTTCCTCCCTCTCTTTCCCCTTATTCCTTTTTCCTTTCTTCCTTTCCCTTTTTTTCTTTTTCCCCCCTTTTCCCTCCCCCACCTCCCTTTCTCTTCTTTCTCCCTCCTCTTCTGGATAGAAATACACAATCAGGGTTTTGATATACTCTTTTTCTTCATGTCGATTTTCCAGTTATTTGGGCCTCACCTGATCCACACCCATCATCAGCTGTTGACCCCTATACTGTAGGCTGACCAGGTAGGATACATCTTAGGACTCCCTACCTATTACTCTAGCTACTTTTATGTTTGGCCAACATGTACTTATCTACATATTTTCATAACCTACAGGATCCGCATTTGGCCTCAGTGTGATTTCAGATCCAAACATTCATACGCCCTTGACTTATGGGCTTCTCTTCCTATTGAAAGGAAGTAAAACTACCCCATACATTCCTACCTATTTATCTTCACCTTGATAGAGGCTATATGAATATTTTGGTTACACTCTACTAAAGTTCTACACACCATGACCAGGGGACACGTCTGATGGGCAGTATGTGTCAATACGTCAGTTTTCTTTTAAACCTTTTTGGAATGCGTAACCAATATCTATAGATACCAATGTAAGTGTAAACGAATATATGTATATTTATGTAATTATATGTTTTTTGGTCTGGATCTTTATGTATATTTACTATGTCTATGTTGCATATGCCATTCCCCACACAGAAATTTCTGTTTAAAGCTTACAATCACCCCTGAAGAAGGAGGGAAAAGTAGCTCCGAAACACGTCGGGTGCAAGTGTATTGGTATCACTAGATTTATATCTATGGAACTGCATTCCCTGTTTTTATTCATGTTATTTGTTTGATATTTACTTGAGGAACTTTTTTGTAATAAATAAACTGTTGTTTACTCTATATACTCTCTTAAACAGTCCTTATATGTGCCTTTAAAGTCCACCAGGGGAATTTTCTCTGTTTCATCTTTACTGAACATGTTCGTTGTTATTTAGTTTTTTTTTTTTTTTATCATGAAGATAATAAGCTTAATGCTTGAGGTGAGCTGAGGTAAAAAAAAATAAAAATTGCTAGGAGGTAGAGTTTTTTGGCAAAAAAAAATGCAAATGTCTTTTTTTTGTTCATAGTAGTTTTTATTTTGTGTACAGTGCCCGTGGTGCCTGTAGTGGACATTCTTGGCCCATTCCTGGCATCTGCAAGATGTTGCAGTCTGGTCATTGGGGGAGAAGAGACTAAGGAAATGCTCTCTGTAACAAAATAATGACATCATTTACAATCTGGGCAAAGTCAAATAGATTTGTTCATGCAGACTTGTAAAGCTACTGAATGGTTGAAATTAAAGTGGCTGTAAAGCTTATTTTTTTTACATTAAAATAATAAACATGGTATACTTACCTGCTCTGTGCAATGGTATTGCACTGAGTAGTCTCTTACCTCTTCTGTTGGGTTCCCCCACCAGTACATTCAGCTCTCCCTCCTCTCTGAGTGCCCCCTCAGCAAGCCAGCTGCTGAGGGACCCCTAATGAGGGCATGCTTCCCAGCTGGACTGTATGCATCCATAGGCACAAACAGCAAAGCTCAGCCAAGCCCCCTGCTCCCTTCTCACAAAATATGACTGACATCCATAGACTGCTGCTGCTCTCTCTGAGATTTCTGTGAATGCAGGAAGAGAGTGCTGCTGTACACGAGATATCGCTAGATCGAGAGAGGACTAAGGTAAGTCATAAGTGTATAGTGTGCAGCTCCTAGTGTTCCTCAAACTTAATAAATACTAACTATGTATATAAAGTGTCTAAACCATCACACAAAAATTTAAATTATAATAATCATAATCTTCAACAATTAAATATACATGCAAATAAAACTGTGCATATCATAAAATAAAAAGTCAGAAAATATACAGTCAGGTCCATAAATATTGGGACATCGACACAATTCTAATCTATTTGGCTCTATACGCTACCACAATGGATTTGAAATGAAACAAACAAGATGTGCTTGACTTAAAGCAGACTTTCAGCTTTAATTTGAGGGTATTTACATCCAAATCAGGTGAACGGTGTAGGAATTGCAACAGTTTGTATATGTGCCTCCCACTTTTTAACCACTTCAGCCCCGGAAGGATTTACCCCCTTCCCGACCAGAGCACTTTTTACAATTTGGCACTGCGTCGTTTTAACTGCTAATTGCGCGGTCATGCAATGCTGTACCCAAACAAAATTTGCGTCCTTTTCTTCCCACAAATAGAGCTTTCTTTTGATGGTATTTGATCACCTCTGCGGTTTTTATTTTTTGCGCTATAAACGGAAAAAGACCGAAAATTTTGAAAAAAAATGATATTTTCTACTTTTTGTTATAAAATAATCCAATAAACTCAATTTTAGTCATACATTTAGGCCAAAATGTATTCAGCCACATGTCTTTGGTAAAAAAAGTCAATAAGCGTATATTTATTGGTTTGCGCAAAAGTTATAGCGTCTACAAACTAGGGTACATTTTCTGGAATTTACACAGCTTTTAGTTTATGATTGCCTATGTCATTTCTTGAGATGCTAAAATGGCAGGGCAGTACAAACCCCCCCAAATGACCCCATTTTGGAAAGTAGACACCCCAAGGAAATTGCTGAGAGGCATGTTGAGCCCATTGAATATTATTTTTTTTGTCCCAAGTGATTGAATAATGACAAAAAAAAAAAAAAATTACAAAAAGTTGTCACTAAATGATATATTGCTCACACAGGCCATGGGCATATGTGGAATTGCACCCCAAAATACATTTAGCTGCTTCTCCTGAGTATGGGGATACCACATGTGTGGGACTTTTTGGGAGCCTAGTCACGTACGGGGCCCCGAAAACCAATCACCGCCTTCAGAATTTCTAAGGGCGTAAATTTTTGATTTCACTCCTCACTACCTATCACAGTTTTGAAGGCCATAAAATGCCCAGATGGCATAAAACTCCCCCAAGTGACCCCATTTTGGAAAGTAGACACCCCAAGCTATTTGCTGAGAGGCATGTTGAGTCCATGGAATATTTTATATTTTGACACAAGTTGCGGGAAAGTGACAATTTTTTTTTTTGCACAATGTTGTCACTAAATGATATATTGCTCACACAGGCCATGGGCATATGTGGAATTGCACCCCAAAATACATTTAGCTGCTTCTCCTGAGTATGGGGATACTACATGTGTGGGACTTTTTGGGAGCCTAGCCGCATACGGGGCCCCAAAAACCAATCACCGCCTTCAGGATTTCTAAGGGTGTAAATTTTTGATTTCACTCTTCACTGCTTATCACAGTTTCGGTGGCCATGGAATGCCCAGGTGGCACAAAGCCCCCCCAAATGACCCCATTTTGGAAAGTAGACACCCCAAGCTATTTGCTGAGAGGCATGGTGAGTATTTTGCAGCTCTCATTTGTTTTTGAAAATGAAGAAAGACAAGAAACGCTGCTAGGCTCCCATAAAGTCTCACACATGTAGTAAATGGATAAGTGGAATACCGCGCCAATCCAATAAGTCAAAACAGCAGCCAACACTACAATACGACTAAAATTGTGCAAAATAACTAAATGTTAAAAGTGTAGCGCTAAAGTGAAAAAACTAAGTGAAGGGGTTTAAGACAGGGGGAGGTCAGTCCACCTTTAAAGTGGCAACTAACCACATCCAATCCCAAACCTGAAATATATGTACTAATTAGTGAAGTAAATATAGGTGTAAAATCTAATACCACAACCTATATAGAAAAGTAAAATGCTCTTTCTTTTTAGGAAAGGTACAAACAATCATAAAAACAAATATATAGTGAAATATATCAACAAATTATAAACTCAAATGTCCACACTTTTTAGTAGTGAAAAAATATATATAACTGGTGTCAAGAGTGTCCACAATACTGGTGGGGGGGTATACCTCCCAGGAAAACCATAAAACTTAATAAATTAGTCCATATGATGCATAGTGTAGTTGAACCAAATTGAATCCAAGGCAGGTAACATCACAGTAAAAAATCCAAATCAGAGTAAGGGGTAGAATACTCTTACCGACTTCGGTGGACTCACAGGCCGTTGGCGGTGAGTTGAATGGGCTTGTACTGTCTTAAGATGGATGACAGTGTAAGGATGGTTTGTACACCAGAAGGTTTCCTCCTCAGATGGGGGCCAGGAGCCTGCCCGGAAGGTCTGCACGGTCACCGTCGGGTCTTCTGTCTTTTGACTGTTCATTAGATCGGCCAAAAAATCATCCTGGTGACTTTCTCTTCTTATAAGAGGAAATTCATGAAGGAATACTGCCCCTTGTGATTGATCACCAGATACCTTTATATAATGTGATCACAAGGAGAAGAACGCAGTGTTGTGGAGCCATCATCTGGGGTATTGGCTCGGTGACCATGCAGACCTTCCGGGCAGGCTCCTGGCCCCCCATCTGAGGAGGAAACCTTCCGGTGTACAAACCATCCTTACACTGTCATCCATCTTAAGACAGTACAAGCCCATTAGACTCACCGCCAACAGCCTGTGAGTCCACCGAAGTCGGTAAGAGTATTCTACCCCTTACTCTGATTTGGATTTTTTACTGTGATGTTACCTGCCTTGGATTCAATTTGGTTCAACTACACTATGCATCATATGGACTAATTTATTAAGTTTTATGGTTTTCCTGGGAGTTATACCCCCCCACCAGTATTGTGGACACTTTTGACACCAGTTATATATATTTTTTCACTACTAAAAAGTGTGGACATTTGAGTTTATAATTTGTTGATATATTTCACTATATATTTGTTTTTATGATTGTTTGTACCTTTCCTAAAAAGAAAGAGCATTTTACTTTTCTATATAGGTTGTGGTATTAGATTTTACACCTATATTTACTTCACTAATTAGTACATATATTTCAGGTTTGGGATTGGATGTGGTTAGTTGCCACTTTAAAGGTGGACTGACCTCCCCCTGTCTTAAACCCCTTCACTTAGTTTTTTCACTTTAGCGCTACACTTTTAACATTTAGTTATTTCACACATGTAGTATCCCCGTACTCAGGAGAAGCAACAGAATGTATTTTGGGGTGTAATTTCACATATTCCCATGGCATGTTTGAGCAATATATCATTTAGTGACAACTTTGTGCAAAAAAAAAAAAAAAATTGTCTCTTTCCCGCAACTTGTGTCACAATATAAAATATTCCATGTACTCAACATGCCTCTCAGCAAATAGCTTGAGGTGTCTACTTTCCAAAATGGGGTCATTTGGGGGGGGGGGTTTGAACTGTCCTGGCATTTTATGCACAACATTTAGAAGCTTATGTCACACATCACCCACTCTTCTAACCACTTGAAGACAAAGCCCTTTCTGACACTTTTTGTTTACATGAAAAAATTATTTTTTTTGCAAGAAAATTACATTGAATCCCCAAACATTATATATATTTATTAAAGCAAATGGCCTACAGATTAAAATGGTGGGTGTTTCATTTTTTTTTCACACAGTATTTGCGCAGCGATTTTTCAAACGCATTTTTTGTGGAAAAAACACACTTTTTAAAATTTTAATGCACTAAAACACACTATATTGCCCAAATGTTTGATGAAATAAAAAAGATGATCTTAGGCCAAGTACATGGATACCAAACATGACATACTTTACAATTGCGTACAAATGTGCAGTGGCAACAAAATAAATACATTTTTAAAAGCCTTTAAAAGCCTTTACAGGTTACCACTTTAGATTTACAGAGGAGGTCTACTGCTAAAATTACTGCCCTCGATCTGACCTTCGCGGTGATACCTCACATGCAGGGTGCAATTGCTGTTTACATTTGACGCCAGACCGACGCTTGCGTTCGCCTTAGCGCAAGAGCAGGGGGAGACAGGGGTGCTTTTTTATCTTATTTTTAAACTGTTCCTTTCATTTTTTTTTAAATCATTTTTATTGTTATCGCAGGGAATGTAAATATCCCCTATGATAGCAATAGGTAGTGACAGGTACTCTTTTTTGAAAAAATTGGGGTCTATTAGACCCTAGATCTCTCCTCTGCCCTCAAAGCATCTGACGACACCAAGATCGGTGTGATAAAATGCTTTCCCAATTTCCCAATGGCGCTGTTTACATCCGGCAAAATCTAAGTCATGAAATGCTCGTAGCTTCCGGTTTCTTAGGCCATAGAGATGTTTGGAGCCACTCTGGTCTCTGATCAGCTCTATGGTCAGCTGGCTGAATCACCAGTTGCATTCTAAGGTTCCCTGTTGAGACAGGAGAGCCAGAGAAAAACACGGAAGATGGGGGGGGCATTCCCTCCCACTGCTTGTAAAAGCAGTCTAGTGGCTAATTAGCTGCTAGGATTGCTTTTACATGAAAGCCGACCGCTGGCTGAAAAGAATGATACCAAGATGATACCTACACCTGCAGGCATCATTCTGGTATAACCACTCAAAGTCGTGAATGGCGTACCTGAAGACAAAAAAATGGTTAACAATAAAACACAGTAAACGGTAAAGTATAAAAAATTGCATACCTGAAAAGCAAACATGATAAAACATAATAACAATAAAACATTGCAGAATAGAATACAGTAAAAAAGAGCAGAACAATAGAGAGAGAATAGAGAGAGAGAGAACAATAAAACGACAACTATTTTTTTTTATTTTATATTTTTGTATGTGTTTTTTTTTTTTGTTTTTTTTTTTTTACACTTTTTTTTGTAACTAACTTTTATAACTGTAACCGGTTCCAGGTTCGGGTCTCTCAAAATGCGATGGCATCTTGGGAGACTCTGTGAAAGTGTGCCTAGTCTGTGCAATGCTGTACCCTACGCTAATACTCAACTAGTGAATGGTAGCGTTCAAAACATTCACCAATGCAAAGACCAGGATTATCAGGACAGGAGGGACAATAATAGCGGGTGTCACGCCTATATCCACGCTTGCTGCAGACACAACATCTTTTTTGGGGGGGTTCGTTGGGTAGGGGTACTCGGGAGGACATATAGAAAATGCCTCTCATGCAGCCGACTGCATTTGGTTGGGGATGTGAATGGGGGAATTACGGGCGCTGCAGAAGTGGTGGGTTCCCAATTAGGATTGGTGAATGCAGCAGGAAGGGCATTATGGGCACGACGGGCCTGTTTGTCTTCTTCTTGGTGGCAGCGGGACACTACTTGTGCTTGCCACCTCATCAGCTTGAACTGCACTTATGGGACTCGCCACGTCACCAAGTGTTACTGCAGTGCTGGTTTGACTATGACCGGGGTGTACTAGGCTGCTGGTGCTTGCCAGTTTACCAAAACGCTACCAAAAACACTGTTAGCGATCGCAGGGATCAGGCCTGACTCTGCGAACGCTGCAGTTATGCGTTTAGTGTTTTGTAAGTGTCAGTGATCGATCAATACTGCACTTGGGTGGGCTGGGCCGGGCGGAGGGGCAAAACGCAGGTGCTAGCAGGTATCTGGGCTGATCCCACTAACGCTGCGTTTTTGGGAACCCTAAACTGCTGGGGACGCTAGTATAGATCTGATCGGATCAGATATTGATCCGTTCAGATACTATACCACTAAGGGAGGTGTACGGTGCGTGCGTGGGTGTTAGCGCTACTGGCACTAACCTGACATTGCCTGGGGCTGGTGCTTGCCAGTTCACCAAAACGCTACCAAAAAACTTTTAGCGATCGCATGGATCAGGCCTGACTCTGCGACTGCTGCAGTTATGCGTTTAATGTTTTGTAAGTGTCAGTGATCGATCGATACTGCACTTGGGTGGGCTGGGCTGGGCCGGGCGGAGGGGCAAAACGCAGGTGCTAGCAGGTATCTGATCTGATCCCGCTAACACTGCATTTTTGGGGACCCTAAACTGCTGGGGATGCTAGTATAGATCTGATCAGATCAGATATTGATCCGTTCAAATACTATACCACTAAGGGAGGCGTATGCTGCGTGCGTGGGTGTTAGCGGTACTGGTGCTAATCTGACGCTGCCTGGGGTGACGCATATCACCGCCGGGCGATCAGGGGGCTAAACTTTTATTCGGTAATAAACGGCGGGTGCCCTGACACTATAAAAAATAAACAAACTAACCAGCGTCACCCGTAACAGTTATACAGTGATCAGTGGTGAAAGGGTTAACTGGGGGCAATCAAGGGGTTAAAACCTTTATTCGGTAGTATATGGGGGTCCCTGACGCTATAAAACGCTGACGGTGAACCTAAATATTTACCTCCCTAACTAGCTAATACAGCGATCAGAAAAATGATGGCTTAGTGACACTGGCGACAGGGGGTGATCAAGGGGTTAAAACTTTATTAGGGGGGGTTAGAGGGGTATCCTAGACCTAAAGGGGGCTAACCCTAACTACCCTAACACACTAACTGTCACAAACTGACACCATGCAGTAATCAGAAAAAAAAAATAACTGCTTGATGTCAGTGTGACGGGGGGGGGTGATCGGGGGGGATCGGGGGTGTTTTGTGTGCCTGGCATGTTCTACTGTGTGTGTTTTCACTCACATTACAGTCTTCTCTCCTCGGCGCCGAAACGGAAACTGCCTAGGCGAGGAGAGATGACATCATTTCCTTTGCTGCTGTTTACCATACAGCAGCATAGGAATGATTTCATTGGCCGGCGGTGATCGCGAGGGGCGGGCCACGAATGGATGGCCTCCCCCTCACCTCCGATCGTCGCTGGACAAAAGCCGACCACCTCGGGCACCGGGGGGGGTCCGATTGGACCCCCCACCCGCGGGAGGCAGATCACGTACGGGTACGTGATTCTGCCTGCCCGTGCCATTCCGCCGACGTATATCGTCGTGAGGCGGTCGGCAAGTGGTTAAGGGATCAAAAGTAATGGGACAATTGGCTGCTCAGCTGTTCCATGGCCAGGTGTGTGTTATTGCCTCATTATCCCATATACAAGGAGCAGATAAAAGGTCCAGAGTTCATTTCAAGAGTTCTTTTTGCATTTGGAATCTGTTGCTGTCAACTCTCAATATGAGATCCAAAGAGCTGTCACTATCAGTGAAGCAAGCCATCATTAGGCTGAAAAAAACAAAACAAACCCATCAGAGAGATAGCAAAAACATGAGGTGTGGCCACATCAACTGTTTGGAACATCCTTAAAAAGAAAGAACGCACCGGTGTGTTCAACAACACCAAAAGACCCGGAAGACCACGGAAAACAACTGTGGTGGATGACCGAAGAATTCTTTCCCTGGTGAAGAAAACACCCTTCACAACAGTTGGCCAGATCAAGAACACTCTTCAGGAGGTAGGTGTATGTGTGTCAAATTCAACAATCAAGAGAAGACTTCACCAGAGTGAATACAGAGGGTTCACCACAAGATGTAAACCATTAGTGAGCCTCAAAAACAGGAAGGCCAGATTAGAGTTTGCCAAACAACATTTAAAAAAGCCTTCACAGTTCTGGAACAACATCCTATGGACAGATGAGACCAAGATCAACTTGTACCAGAGTGATGGGAAAAGAAGAGTATGGAGAATTGCTCATGATCAAAAGCATACCACCTCATCAGTGAAGCATGGTGGTGGTAGTGTCATGGCGTGGGCATGTATGACTGCCAATGTAACTGGTTCTCTTGTATTTATTGATGATGTGACTGCTGACAAAAGCAGCAGGATGAATTCTGAAGTGTTTCGGGCAATATTATCTGCTCATATTCAGCAAAATGCTTCAGAACTCATTGGACAGCGCTTCAAGGTGCAGATGGACAATGGCATACGAAGCATACTGCTGAAGCAACCAAAGAGTTTTTTAAGGGAAAGAAGTGGAATTTTATGCAATGGCCAAGTCAATCACCTGACCTGAATCCGATTGAACATGCATTTCACTTGCTGAAGACAAAACTGAAGGGAAAATGCTCCAAGAACAAGCAGGAACTGAAGACAGTTGCAGTAGAGGCCTGGCAGAGCATCACTAAGGATGAAACCCAGAATCTGGTGATGTCTATGCATTCCAGACTTCAGGCTGTAATTGACTGCAAAGGATTTGCAATCAAGTATTAAAAAGTGAAAGTTTCATAGATGATTGTTAATCTGTCCCATTACTTTTGGTCCCTTAAAAAGTGGGAGGCACATATACAAACTTTTGTAATTCCCACACCATTCACCTGAAATTAAAGCTGAAAGTCTGCAGTTAAAGCACATCTTGTCCGTTTCATTTCAAATCCATTGTGGTGGTTAGGGATGAGCCGAACACCCCCCTGTTCGGTTCGCACCAGAACATGTGAACAGGAAAAAAGTTCGTTCGAACACGCGAACATCGTTAAAGTCTATGGGACACGAACATGAATAATCAAAAGTGCTAATTTTAAAGGCTTATACGCATGGTATTGTCATAAAAAGTGTTTGGGGACCTGGGTCCTGCCCCAGGGGACATGGATCAATGCAAAAAAAACTTTTAAAAACGGCCGTTTTTTCAGGAGCAGTGATTTTAATAATGCTTAAAGTCAAACAATAAAAGTGTAATATCCCTTTAAATTTCGTAGCTGGGGGGTGTCTATAGTATGCCTGTAAAGGGGCGCATGTTTCCCGTGTTTAGAACAGTCTGACAGCAAAATGACATTTCAAAGGAAAAAAGCCATTTAAAACTATTTGCGGCTATTGCATTGCCGGTCCGACAATACACATAGAAGTTCATTGATAAAAATGGCATGGGAATTCCCCACAGGGGAACCCCGAACCAATATTAAAAAAAAAAATGATGTGGGGGTCCCCCTGTACTGAAATGAGAGTCTGCACACTGTAAAATGAAAAGGCAGTTAAAATGCAAATTCTGACCAACTTTTGGCCAACTTAGAAATGGCCAATTCCATCTGGTGAGTGCTTATTCCTTAGAGTGTGCATGGTGGTGAGCAATTCATTAAATTGGTGGAAGACAAAGAGGAGTAACTGGAAACTGTTAAAATACGTTTTGCATCAAGCACATTTTTTTCCCAAGGGCATATTTTAGGAAGATGAGGGATTGTTTTAGAGTTGACTCTTTTTAATGATATATACTGTTTTATTTGCACTTCACCGGCACTCCTACATTTAGGAGATATTTACTGTACCTACAGGTAAGCAGTTTTATAGGCTTACCTGTAGGTATAAATAATTAAAAAGCCTTTACTACCACTTTATTATGACAAAGAACATAAGCCAAAAATTAGATATCTGAAGATCTAACCAAGCAACGTAAAACATTTAAAATAGGGGATTTTAGAGCAATGAAAGATCTTATCCAACTACTGAACAAAAATGAGGAGGAAGGGGATATTGGTCTGAGCATGTTTGACCTTTTGTCTCCAGCCTCCTGTCCTATGTTGAGGACGCAATTACTATGTTGAAAACATTTGAGCATATCCAAGGGTACTTGATATCCTTCAATGTGACTGCACTCTAATGTAGCATACCCCAATGAGAATGGCTTTTCCACCATTTAAATTTTTGGAGGAAAAGGTTGGCTGACATGGGCATATAATAGCTTCATGCACATTCTAACCTATAATGTGTTTAGATTTGGGGGTTCCCAGTACCTCCAGGTGTAGGGAATAGCAATGGGGATATGCTGTTACCCTTTGAATGTGAACATGTACCTGGGGGGTGGGAGTGCTCCATCTTTTCTGATCAGGGGATCTTGAAATACCTGTGCCACACAACAATGTGGCACAGGTACATTGATGACATCTTTACAATATGGAGCTGGTCTCTGGAAGAGCTGGACATGTTAATTTCAATTTTAAATGTAAATACCTCCAATTTGAAATACACTATGCAGACTGATAGATATCAGATTCCCTTTCTATCACCATCATAGTATTGACAGATGGGGCATTAACCACATACTGGGTGTGCATAGATTATTTTTGGAGAATAGGAATATCATTTAGTGTCACATTAAGCTCAATGTTTGATTTAATTTGGTAGGTTTCCTCTATTTTGGAAGTAATTGTAATATACTGTGGCAATATGGATGGTATATTTCAATTCATATTCAGAAAAGACATTGTGAAATAATTATTGTCCAAAAAAAAATCCATGAAGTGTTTGCTCAATATATTACTTAATAACCTTTCTATCAAGTAAATAACATATGTCCAAATCACAAGTGCGTCTTGCTCTCTCAATCTTTATCCAACAGGTGGAGTTCCAATGTGCAGGCTGATCTTCTCTTCCACTGGTGATAGTCTCCAAAAAAAAACATTATATAGTGTAGTATGCTCCACTCAAAAAGCTACTTCAAAAAATATATAATGTGCTCACATTTAAATCAGTGCAATGACTCACTGCAACGTGCCTCCTCATATAACACCTTCTATATATACTTACCCTTAAACTTCTTTGATAGGTCTTCTATAAACCACTTTTGGATCTTCTTTCCTTTTGTGATCTCCTTGCTGTATATCCCTTTAAGAGATATTCCTCCTCAACCACTCCAATATGTATGTTGAACTAACCCCAAAACAAACAACATTAATATAGTGTAATATTGCTTTAAATATTTGTTAAAGAAAAATGGTCAATGACTCACAATGAGTTATACAAAAATGTGCATATCCCTTAAACCCGGTGAGGATTCCACCACGTGCAATTGCCCAGCAACGTCACGCCATGCATCTCACCAGACTTCCAAATTCATGCGTTTATAAATATAAATAAATACAGATTTATTTCTCCTGCTTAGCTCCATTATAATTGATCAAATGATCCCCAAAAACCAGAAACAGTAAGAAAGTGTAATAGCTCTTTAACCACTTCCCGACCGACTCCTGTACATATATGGCGGCAGGATGGCTCTCCTGCACGAATCGCCGTATACATAAGACGGCTCCTTTAAGTGCCATAGCAGGTGTGCGGGACACCCGATGTGTGTGGCCGGTGCGTGCGATCGCCGCCGGCCACCCGCGATCGCAGGCACAAGAGCCAAAACAAGGATTATTTTGTTCTGACAGGAGAGGAGAAACAGATTGTCTGTTCCTACAAAGTAGGAACAACGATCTGGCTCCTCCTCTAGTCAGTCCCATCCCCTCACAGTTAGAAACACACCTAGGGAACACACTTAACCCCTTGATCGCCCCCTAGTGTTAACCCCTTCCCTGCCAGTGACATTTATATAGTAATCAGTGGCTATTTTTAGTTCGCTGTATGAATGTCAATGGTTCCAAAAAAGTGTCAAAAATGTCCAATCTGTTCGCCGCAATGTTGCAGTCCTGATAATAAATAAATAAATAAAATAATAAAAATGCCATAAATCTATCCCCTATTTTGTAGACGCTATAACTTTTGCACAAACCAATACGCTTATTGCGATTTTTTTTACCAAAAATATGTAGAAAAATACATATTGGCCTACATTTTTTTTTTATTTGGGATTTTTATTATAGCAAAAAGTTAATAATATTGTTTTATTTTCAAAAATGACGCTCTTCTTTTGTTTATAGCGCAAAAAAAAAACCGCAGAGATTATTAAATACCACTAAAATAAACCTCTGGAAAAGGAGGAGGTGGTTGGTATGTCCTTAGTAGATAAGGCACCTCATCCCCATGTTTGAATACAATAAAGAGTGAGGAAAGAGGGATTATTGCAATGCCACAAAGTAAATTAGTACAATATTGATTAAAAAAATATAAACTTTATTACAGTTCCTTAAAAAGGATTTCATGAAAAACATACTTATAGGGGGAGCATAATACAATAATGTATATCAAAATGTGAGGTGGTGGTATATTACAACAGCAAATCAGTGAGTCCCTACTAGTTTCGCCAAAACATTGGCTTCATCAGGGGAGTAGGACATGACAATGCAGCTGTTGCTCTGAAAAGGAAAAGGGAAAATCAATGACAGCAGAAAAAAATGATGAAAACAGTGCCGTGAGCATCACTGGATAATTAGGCATCAGGATAAAACATGTCCAGTCCCCTCCCGTTCAACCCATCCCCCAGACAAGGCATTAAGATGTTAATCCAGGAAGGGCAGTTACGCTTAGGCATGTGCATTTCGTTTCGTTCCGAATCGAAATTCGGACGAATTTTTCATTATTCGGAAATTCGGATGCATCCGAATTTCCAAATGACAAAAGTAAAGAATTTAAACGAATCCGAAAAAAAACGAACGAATTCGAATCGAATTCGAAAACATATTTGAATCGAATTCGAAAACATAATCAAATTAAAAAAAAATAGAAAACGTTTTTCTAAAAAAAACAATAAGGTAGAATATAAAATAATAAAGCAATAGAATATGTATATATATATATATATATATATATATATATATATATATATATATATATATATGTTTTTTATGCTTTTTTTTTCTATTATTTTATATTCTATAATAGTATTTTCAATTCAAATTCAAATTCATTCTATACGAAATTCGAATTTCGGAACATGGCTTCTGAAGTTTGAATTTCGTATAGAATGAATTCGAATTTGAATAGAAAAGATTAGAACAGAAAATAATAGAAAAGTATAGACTAGAAAAACAATAGAACAGAATAGAAGAAAATATAATATATATATTATATTTTCTTCTATTCTGTTCTATTGTTTTTCTAGTCTATTCTTTTATATTATTTTCTATTGTATTCTAATCTTTTACATTCAAATTTGATTTCGGTCTATATGAAATTCGAATTTTGGAAGATGTTTTATATATATATATATATATATATATATATATATATATATATATATATATATATATATATATAATTTTCTATTCTGTTTCATTGTTTTTCTATGCTATTCTTTTCTATTCTATTCTAAACTTTTCTATTCGAATTTGAATTCATTCTATACGAAATTCGAATTTCGGAAGATGGCTTCTGAAAGTGGAATTTCGTATAGAATGAATTCGAATTTGAATAGAAAAGATTAGAATAGAAAATAATAGACTAGACAAACAATAGAACAGAACAGAATAAAATATAATATATATCATTTATTCTATTCTGTTCTATTGTTTTTCTAGTCTTTTCTCTTCTACTCTATTCTAATCTTTTCTATTCAAATTCGAATTCATATTATAAGAAATTCAAATTTTGGAAGATGGTTATATATATATATTTTTTTTATTTTTTATTTTTTTCTATGCTGGTCTATTGTTTTTCTATTCTTTTCTATTCTTTTCTATTTTATTCTAATCTTTTCTATTTGAATGCGAAATCATTCTATACGAAATTTGAATTTCCGAAAATGGTTATACAGAAACAGAATGAAATAGAATGAAATCGAATTCTAATAGAAAAGACTAGAACAGAAAAACAATAGAACAGAATAGAAAAAAAAAAAAAAAAAAAAAATATATATATATATATATATATATATATATATATATACACACACATCTTCCGAAATTGGAATTTGGTACAGAATGAATTCAAATAGAAAAGATTAGAATAGAACAGAAAATAATATAAAAGAATAGCATAGAAAAACAATAGAACAGAATAGAAAAAAATATAAAATATTCTATTCTAATCTTTTCTATTCGAATTCATTCTGTACCAAATTCCAATTTCGGAAGATGGTTTTATTTATTTTTATATATATATAAAATGTTTTTCTATTCTATTCTTTTCTATTAGAATTTGATTTCATTCTATTTCTATATAACTATTTTCTGAAATTCGAATTTTGTATAGAATGAATTTGAATTCAAATAGAAAAGATCAGAATATAATAGAAAATAATAGAAAAACAATAGAACAGAATAGAAAAAATATTTTTTATATATATATAAAACCATCCAAAATTCGAATTTCGTTTAAAATTAATTTGAATAGAAAAGATTAAAATAGAGTAGAAAGAATAGACTAGAAAAACAATAGAACAGAATAGAATAAGATATAATATATATATGATATTTTATTCTGTTCTGTTCTAGTGTTTTTCTAGTCTATTCTTTTCTATTCAAATTCATTCTATACGAAATTCGAATTTCAGAAGCCATCTTCCGAAATTCGAATTTCGTATAGAATGAATTCAAATTCGAATAGAAATGTTTAGAATAGAATAAAAAAGAATAGCATAGAAAAACAATGAAACAGAATAGAAAAAAATATATATATTATATTTTATTCTCTTCTGTTCCATTGTTTTTCTAGTCTATTCTATTTCTATTCTAATCTTTTCTATTCAAATTCGAATTCATTCTATACGAAATTCTAATTTTAGAAGCCATCGTCCGAAATTCGAATTTCGCATAGAATTAATTCAAATTCGAATAGAAAAGTTTAGAATAGAATAGAAAAGAATAGCATAGAAAAACAATGGAACAGAATAGAAAAAAATATAATATATATATTTAACCATCTTCCGAAATTGGAATTTGGTACAGAATGAATTCGAATTCAAATAGAAAAGCTTAGAATACAATATATTATATTTTTTTCTATTCTGATCTATTGTTTTTCTATGCTATTCTTTTATACTTTCTATTCTATCCTAATCTTTTCTATTGGAATTCGATTTCATTCTATACGAATTTCAAATTTCGCAAAATGGTTATATATAGTTTACTTTTTCAAATTCAGTTATTGTTTTTTTCGAATTTTATAGTTTTTTTCGAATGTGGTAGAAATTTTTCGAATTTGACAGTTTTTTTCGAATGTGGTAGAATTTT
The DNA here is from genome assembly GCF_042186555.1 of Aquarana catesbeiana. Taxonomy (NCBI): domain Eukaryota; kingdom Metazoa; phylum Chordata; class Amphibia; order Anura; family Ranidae; genus Aquarana; species Aquarana catesbeiana. Next base: position 298,025,200 of record NC_133325.1, read on the forward strand.
TCGAATTTAATATTTTTTTCAAATGTAGTAACATTTTTTTTTAATTTGATAGTTTTTTGCGAATGTGGTAGAATTTTTTCGAATTTGACAGTTTTTTTCGAATGTGGTAGAATTTTTTCGAATTTGACAGTTTTTTTCGAATGTGGTAGAATTTTTTCGAATTTGATAGTTTTTTTCGAATGTGGTAGAATTTTTTCGAATTTGACAGTTTTTTTCGAATGTGGTAGAATTTTTTCGAATTTGATAGTTTTTTCGAATGTGGTAGAATTTTTTCGAATTTGATAGTTTTTTTCGAATGTGGTAGAATTTTTTCGAATTTGACAGTTTTTTTCGAATGTGGTAGAATTTTTTCGAATTTGACAGTTTTTTTCGAATGTGTTAGAATTTTTTCGAATTTGATAGTTTTTTTCGAATACGGTCGAATTTTTTCGAATGCGGTCGAATTTTTTCCAATTCGAATACGAAACGAAACGAATTCCGAAAACGAATGTAATGAATGCAACGAATTTAACTAAACGAATTAAGTTAAATAATGAATCGAAACGAAACTAAACTAAACGAATTTTTTCATTGTGCACATGTCTAGTTACACTGAAGGTTTGGCGAGATTGACTAAGGGAGGGGAAAAAAGTTTTATGCTAAGCCAGGGAACAAAGAACTATAAGATTGTAATAAATGAGAGGCAATTATCAGAAAATGCAAATAGGAAAAACCAAAAAGGCCACTGTGTAAGGTTCAAAGCTTACCCCAGATTTCAGAATCAAATAAAGACAGTCCGGGGATAATGCAGGTGGACCGAATGGTAGACAGTAATAAGAGGTTGTTCGCACTACTGTTGTGCCAAAGCCTGGTTTGTGAAATGAATAATATCCCAATGAGAAAAAATATAAAATAAATCCATACCAAAAGGTACTACAGCAAGATAGAAAAGGTTCCCAGAATACAAAAAGAAAGTTTACCTATGAGAGCATAGTCTGGACATACAGTGCCCCAGTACCTCAGCAATAGAGGACTGGTGTGCTTGACCTTTAAAGCCCCCCACCTGATTGGCGATGTAAATTCGCCAATCAGGAGTGGACAATGAGACGGCCAGCGTGCCTGCACACCGTCCACTGCGCGATGCCTACAATGCCCAGGGGGTCAAGCGCCAGATGTCTAGCGTCACAAGACCAAGTGACACAGGAAATCATGGGCGTGGCCACAATTGAGCCTAACCTAAGGGATGGGGACATACCAGCAACCAAGGGGAGGATGTAAACAGAGGGCAATGTACAGGGCGGTGAACAGGGGATGGTAGAAGGCTGTGAGGCGGGCTGGCTGTCGGGCTGGGGTGTCCATACAGTCAAGGGCTGTGAATGGGTGCACACGCCCAAGATCAAGAAGCAGGCAGGTACACCCCCCTCCGCTCCGCCCCCCTCTGACACCACGGGGAAGCCATTTGGAAGTCCCTGTGCATCAGAGGGGCGAGGGGTCACATGGGTACATAAACGGGTGGCCCGCCCCCTCTGACACCACGGGGAAGCCATTGGGAAGTCCCCGCGCATCAGAGGGGCGGGGTCACCTGGGTATGTCACCGTTTGGCCCCGCCCTCAGTTATAAAAGATTTTAAATTTTATTTTTTCCGGTCCGTCGGTGGAGCGAGAGAAGAAGATGAATGGACTTAGTGGGACATTTTTATTTTTTTATTTTTTAATAAAGGACTTGTCCCACAATGTGTCTTGTGGTTTTTAACATTTTTACACTTTTTTGTGAAATGGTAGGGGTACAATGTACCCGTTATCCATTTCAAACAGGTGGGGGGCGGGATCTGGGGGTTCCCTTGTTAAAGGGGGCTTCCAGATTCTGATAAGCCCCCCGCTCGCAGACCCCCACAACCACCTGGCAAGGGTTGTGGGGATGAGGCCCTTGTCCCCCTCAACATGGGGACAAGGTGCTTTGGGGAGCTACCCCAAAGCACCCTCCCCATGTTGAGGGCATGTGGCCTGGTACGGTTCAGGGGGGGGCGCTCTCTTATCCCCCTTCTTTTCCTGCGGCCTGCCTCCGTGCTTGGATAAGGTTCTGGTATGGATTTTTGGGGGGACCCCCACGCCATTTTTTTAAAAATTTTGGCGTGGGGTTCCCCTTAAAATCCATACCAGACCCTTCAGGTCTGGTATGGATTTTAAAGGGGGGACACCTACGCCATTTTTAAAAAAAAAATTGGTGCAGGGTTCCCCTTAATATGCATACCAGACCTGAAGGGCCTGGTATGGAATTTGGGGGTACCTCCATGCAATTTCTTTGTAATTTTGGTTCGGGGGTTCCCCTTAATATTCATACCAGACCCAAAAGGCCTGGCATAGATTTTTGGGGGGACCCCATGATGTTTTTTCAATGACTTTTATCTGTATTACCGAGACCCGACAATTCATTATAGATGTGAGTAGTTTTAAATGACTTTTTTCCTTTAGAAATGTCATTTTGTGCAGACACTGTTCTAAACACGGGAAAAATGTGCCACTTTACAGGCATACTATAGACATCCCCCAGGTACGAAATTTAAAGGAATATTTCACTTTTATTGTTTCACTTTAAGCATGATTAAAATCACTGCCCCAGAAAAAACGGCCTTTTTTAAAACTTTTTTTTGCATTGATACATGTCCCCTGGGGCAGGACCCAGGTCCCCAAACACTTTTTATGAAAATAACTTGCATATTAACCCTTATAAGTAGCACTTTTTTTTCACGTTCATGTCCCATAGACTTTAACGGTGTTAGCGTGTTACAAATTTTTTGCCTGTTCGCATGTTCTGCTGCAAACCTAACCAGGGGGTGTTCGGCTCATCCCTATTTGTGAATTGTGAATTGTCCCAATTGTCCACTCCAATGTTGCCCATGAAAAATATCAATATTGCTCATCACCACCTTCTTCCAGTCTAATGCCCTGTACACGTGGTCGGATTTTCCGATGGAAAATGTGCGATCGGAGCTTATTGTCGGAAATTCCGACCGTGTGTGGGCTCCATCGGACTTTTTCCATCAGATTTTCCGACACACAAAGTTTGAGAGCAGGCTATAAAATTTTCCGACAACAAAATCCGCTTGCGTCAATTCCGACTGCGCATGGACAATTGCGACGCACAAAGTGCCACGCATGCTCAGAATAAATTCCAAGATGGAACTGCTCGGTCTGGTAAAATTAGCGTTCGGAATGGATATAGCACTTTCGTCACACTGCAATGTTTTAAATTGTTTAATGCAGCACACTCTGTTCTTCTTTATAATGCTAGAAGAATGAAGTTGTTTTGCTGCTCATATTCACACAGACTTCTCACAAACTTCTTTCTTTATTATTTATCGTGATTTCATCAATATAATATTTTTATTTGTCACATCTACCGAAAAAATATTATTTTTTGGATGTTTTTATATTAAATATTTTTGGGGGGATTTTTTAAAATCCTGATCTTGTGTTTTTTTATTTATTTCAGGTACTTATATAGCGCCATCAATTTACGCAGCGCTTTAAATATACTTTGTACATTCACATCACTCCCTACCCTCAAGGAGCTTACAATCTAAGGTCCCTAACTCACATTCATACATACTAGGGACAATTTAGACAGGATCCAATTAACCTACCAGCATGTCTTTGGAGTGTGGGAGGAAACCGGAGTACCTGGAGGAAACCCACATAGGGACAGGGAGAACATGTGTTTTATTCTTAATTTTTTTTTTTTACTCCAGAATAGTTTTGGGTGTGTTACCACAACACGATTATTATCTTGTATTATTTAATCTCAAGGAGGTTGCTTGGTGTTGGTGTCTCTTGTTAATTTCACATTGTATTTTTGAAATGTACCTGCCTCCTCACAAAAAAACTGTCCTTTTTGAAGGAAAACACACATAGGCGAGTATAATAAATCAAACCAAAAATTTATTAAGGGGTCCTAACCAAAGAAAGAGGGAGGTAACGCTGGAGAAACAGCAGAAATTGGCGAAGCCCTTGGCCCCCAGGGCACACATCAATTATTTTACTGAAAAATTGGTGACCTGAGGAGTCCATATCTAAGGGAGTACAATCTGGTCCAGAAGTCCAAGAGATCATGAACAGCAGCAGATGACATGTATGTCCCCAGGCTGTGGTCATACAAGAGCCTGCATCTTTTGTCAGACCAGACAGAACCCAGGTCATCACTCTCTGGTCTTCCTTCCATGCTTCCTTCCACGATGTGTCTGTGGTGGTGGAGTTGTGGCAGGAGGAGGAGGAGGATGAAGCAACTCACTCAGGTGGGTATTGGGTGTGATTTCGCCCCTCAACCCCTTATTTAATGTTTGATAAATGATTTCCTCACACATGAGGCGTTGGCCCTCCTGCATGTCCTGCAGTTTGGTGGCAGCCATGGAGGCAAAGGCCTCTTCACGAGTGGGGGTGGCTCTGAGGGACGTAGAAGCCTCCTGAATCAGCCTGAGTGCTGAATCCTGCACTTTACCCCCCTTCCTGAGTCTTTTGTTTGGAAGGTGGAGGGGAGGGACCTGCGATTCTGTCAGGCTCCTACTGGGCTCGTCCTTCTCCTGGCTGCCACTTACCCCTGCCTCCTCCTGGCTGCCACTAACCCCCGCCTCCTCCTGTGTGCCACATTCCACAGCCTCCTCCTTTGTACCACATTCCACAGCCTCCTCCTGGCTGAGGTCTTCCTGTGTATGAATAAGGGACACAGTTTTAGTTTTTTCCTTCATCAATCACACACAATTTACATCTCATGACTGTTGCAAATTGAATGTTAACAAATATGACAGACTATCATTCTGAGCCCAGCATTTTTCATTCTTGTCCCAATTATTTTTGCCCACTACTGTCTATTGATATGTAAAACACTTTATTAAATCAGAAATTAGTGATCAATAATAACATCTAGTAAACATAATTTATTTATTGACAAGAAAGCTGTAGAACAATGCTATACCTGACTCCAGCTGGGCTCCTCCAGTTCTTCATGGCTGGAAGTCCATCGGAAGCCTCAGCTGGGGTGGAAGATAGCATGGAAGGAAGAGTGGAAGGAAGGGTTGAGAGGGATTCCCTGACTTCAGTCTGGTCTTACAGAAATTAAAAGTTTCTCATGGTACCACAGCCTGGGGACATAAACTTCATCTGCTGCAGCTGCAGACTATTTGTCTATGAACAGGGGGAGGAAGTTGTGGTCATTGAAGCCATTCATTTTCTCTGCAAGACACAACACAAGACAAACCATAATGTCAGGCTAAACTCTCCTAATCTTGTCCCAGTATAGGCCTCAATCTATAAGCAGTGTAGGCCCAAGTTTAAATGTTACCTTCGTTATCACGATCGGCGCTTCCGATACTCCTTCCTCCGCTCACAGATCGTACGTACTATGCACGCGTGTTACGCTTCATATACACTGCACATGCATGAAACTCCGCCCGCCCCTGATGTTCTTTCTAGTCTATTCCCCGCCCCTTCTCATTCGGCGCAGTGGGGAAGAGCACATGGCGGAGACAGAGCAGGTGCATGCTAATTACAGCAACGAGGAGGAGGAGGAGGAAAGCCCGGAGCCAGAAACGTCACGATCCCGGAGGAGACGATTTAAGGCACCAAATATGTCCTTTGTGGAGATGGTAGAGATGGTCGACATCCTGAAGAGGGCCGATTATGATGGGAAGTATGGATCTTAACCCAACCCCAATGTCAGAAAGGCCAAGATCATGGCGAAAGTTGTGAAGAGTCTCCACAGGAATTTTGGGGTACGGCGATCCAAGGATCAACTCAGGAAATGGTGGTTGGACCTCAAATTAAGGGAGAATGATCAGTATAGAAGGAACAGGAGAGTGCTGCAAAAAAGTAAGTAGTTGTCCTGTGTTCCTATTCATTATTTTTATAACGTTCGTGCTGCTCCATGTGCTTTTCTTTACTGTTGTACAGTTTAAAATGTTCGTGTTCATGGACACATTATTCGTTCGTAGGAAACATTGTTCGTTCGGCCAATAAAACACCATGTTTTGTCCAGAATCAGTTCAATACATTTTTTCTGGCCTACTTCTCTTAAAAAAAATGTTGTTGTCTAGATGGGTTTGTAACTAGAATGAAATGCAAACTAGATTCTGTGTAAGGAGAGGACACTCAGCAGCTGTTTACACATCTGGACGCTGGAGCACTAGTGTGGGACACCAGGACACTCTTTGTATTAGGGGGTCCCACACAGGTGCTCCAGTGTATACTATAGGGGTGTCTCCATCTGTGAAGCTTGTACAAAACAGTTAAGTATTCAAGCTTGACAAAGGACAAAAAGATTTCTTCATCTTAAAACTCTGCCAAAACAGACACTTGTACCCCACTTCCAAGCAATGTTTCATATTTCTATTTCTGCCATCAAATATCTGTGTGCTAAGTATACCTATTTTTTTTACATAGGGGAGAAAAGACTCGGAGGACACCACTTATCAGAGGAGACAACAGACCTCCCACCTCAGGAAGAAGTGGAAATGCCACAAAGCCAACAGGAGGAGGAGGAGGGAGACGTGGTGGAAATTGTCACCACAACAGGTGAGTGTCTGCGACCACAGGCTCAGGTAAGAGATGGATGTCGGCATATTTATAATACATGGTGTGTTTTTGTTTCTATATTTTTAGGTAATCGGGATGTTGTGGATGAAGGTCATTTCACCAGTGAAAGTGCTCAGATCCTGATCGGGGAGATCATGGGGTGTAATAGGGACTTGGAAAACATCAAGCAAAACATCAATGATGTTCAAAACAAAATGAAGAGTAGGGATGAGCTGAACACCCCCCCCGGTTCGGTTCGCACCAGAACCTGCGAACGGACCAAAAATTTGCACGAACGTTAGAACCCCATTGACGTCTATGGAACTCGAACGTTCGAAATCAAAAGTGCTCATTTTAAAGGCTAATTTGCATGGTATTGTCCTAAAAAGGGTTTGGGGACCCGGGTCCGGCCCAGGGGACATGTATCAATGCAAAAAAAACTTTTAAAAACTGACGTTTTTTCGGGAGCAGTGATTTTAATGATGCTTAAAGTTAAAAAAAAGTGAAATATTCCTTTAAATATAGTACCTGGGGGGTGTCTATAGTATGCCTGTAAAGTGGCACGTGTTTCCTGTGCTTAGAACAGTCCCTGCACAAAATGTCATTTTTAAAGGAAAAAAAGTCATTTAAAACTGCTTGCGGCTTTAATGTAATGTCGGGTCTTGGCAATATGGATGAAAATCAGTAAGACAAACAGCATGGGTACCCCCCAGTCCATTACCAGGCCCTTTGGGTCTTGTATGGATATTAAGGGGAACCCCACACCTAAATTAAAAAAAGGAAAAGCGTGGGGCACCAGGCCCTATATACTCTGAACAGCAGTATACGGGCGGTGCAAACAAGACAGGGACTGTAAGTTTGTTGTTAAGTAGAATCTGTTTGTAATTTTGAACTGGTACATTTTTAACGTGTTTAGCTCCAGCCAAAGAATCTATTTTAAGCTTTTTGGAAAACATAGGGAAGGGTTATCACCCCTGTGACATTTGTTTTGCTGTCTGTGCTCCTCTTCAGAAGATTTCACCTCATTTTTTGTCCCAATGACAAATGTTTTTTGAAAATTTGGGTTTTTTTGTGAAACAAGGATTGGTGATAAAGCATCAGTGGAAAGGAGAAATGTTTTTCCCATATTAACTCTTACAGGAGAGAATTTCCCTTCTTAGGGGTAGATTTCATCTCACTTCCTGTTGTCTCCTTCCGTTTGCAAGTAGGAGTCGTTTGTAAGTTGGATGTTTGAAAGTAGGGGCCTGCCCTATATACTCAGCAGAAATTTGGGCCTTAGGTGTTGTTGTGGCCAAAACACTGTAAGCCCTCACAGGGCCCTGCTGTGAAATATTAGATCAAGAATTGTAATTACATGCCCCTGTTGAACAGGGGCAGAAAAATTGGGCCTTTGGTGGTGGTGGTGCTAGTGCCACAACACTGTAAGTCCTCACTCGCTCTTGGTGGGTGCAGAAACGGGCCCTGCTGTGAAATATTAGATCAAGAATTGTAATTACATGCCCCTGTTAAACAGGGGCTGAAAAATTGGGCCTTAGGCACTGGTGCTGGTGCCACAACACTGCAACCCCTCACAGATACTCTAGTTGGAACGCAGGAACAAGCCCTGCTGCAAAGTATTGCATCAAAAATTGTAATTACACGCCCCTGTTAAACAGGGGCTGAAAAATTGGGTCTTAGGCACTGGTGCTGGTGCCACAACACTGCAACCCCTCACAGATACTCTAGTTGGAATGCAGAAACGAGCCCTGCTGCAAAGTATTGCATCAAAAATTGTAATTACACGCCCCTGTTAAACAAGGGCTGAAAAATTGGGCCTTAGGCACTGGTGCTGCTGCCACAACACTGCAACCCCTCACAGATACTCTAGTTGGAACACAGGAACGAGCCCTACTGCAAAGTATTGCATCAAAAATTGTAATTACATGCCCCTGTTAAACATAGGCAGAAAAATTGGGTCTTAGGCACTGGTGCTGGTGCCACAACACTGCAACCCCTCACAGATACTCTAGTTGGAATGCAGAAACGAGCCCTGCTGCAAAGTATTGCATCAAAAATTGTAATTACACGCCCCTGTTAAACTTAGGCACTGGTGGTGGCGCCCAGAACCAAAAATGTTCTTACAAGCTATCAGCGTGATCATTGAGGAGGAAGAGGATAATTACTCAGGATAGTCACTCAGCATCAGCATAGGCAGTCTTTGAAGGGATCTGAGATTTCAAAAAAAATTATTCAGTTACATCAGCATCAAGTGCTTGGTAGCTGGTGGTGATCCAAGACTGATTCATTTTTATGAAGGTCAGTCGATCGACTGAGTCGGTGGACAGACGCACCCTGTGATCGGTTACAAAGCCTCCAGCAGCACTGAATGTGCGTTCCGAAAGAACACTGGATGCAGGACAGGCCAGTAGCTCAATTGCATACTGTGCAAGCTCTGGCCAGTGATCCATCCTCAAGACCCAGTAACCCAGAGGATTTTTGGTGGGAAAGGTGTCCAAGTCAGATCTTGCCCCTAGGTATTCCTGCACCTTGTAAAACAGACGCTGGCGATGGTTGCTGGAACCGATCATACCTTGGGGCTGCGGACCAAAAAATTGTCTGAACGCATCGGTCAGACGGCCACCTTCTCCACCGCTCCTTCTTTGACTGACCAAAGCCTCAGCAACACGTTGTCCAGAAACAGGAGTTTGTAACCTCCCAGTCTCTGGGAATGCGTTGCACAGACCTTTCTGCAAGGCCTTCCGAAGATGTTTCATCCTCTGCTCCCTCTGTGATGGTAAGATAAGGTCCGCAACCTTACCCTTGTAACGTGGATCAAGGAGGGTTGCCAGCCAGTATTGGTCCTTCTCCTTGATACCACGAATACGAGGATCCTTATGCAGGCTTTGTAGGATCAGGGAGGCCATTCAGCGTAGGTTTGCTGAGGCATTCGGTCCAGAGTCCTCTGGGCCACTAAGGACGACATGGTCCGCAGCCACCTCCTCCCAGCCAAGTCCATGTGTTTCTAGGGACTGATCCCTTAAAGACTGCTGCTGATGCTGGGTGCCAGGCTCCACCTCCATACTGACACAATCCTCATCCTCCTCCTCCTCCTCCTCGTCCTCTTCCTGTGTGATCGGCGGGCACGCAGGAACACTGTCTGGATAAAAAGGGCCTTGAGAGCTAAGGAAGTCCTCCTCTTCCTGCCTCTGTTCTGCCTCAAGTGCCCTGTCCATTATTCCACGCAGCGTGTGCTCCAACAGGTGGACAAGGGGGACAGTGTCACTGATGCATGCACTGTCACTGCTCACCTTTTCTCATGGCCTCCTCAAATGGTGACAGGACAGTACATGCATCCCTGATCATGGCCCACTGGTGTGGGAAAAAAAAACAAGCTCCCCTCACCCTGTCCTGGTGCCATAGTCGCACAGGTACTCATTGATGGCCCTCTGCTGTGTGTGCAGCCGCTGCAGCATGGCCAACGTTGAGTTCCACCTGGTGGGCATGTCACAGATTAGGCAGTTCTTGGGCAGGTTAAACTCCTTTTGGAGGTCTGCCAGCCGAGCACTGGCATTATATGACCGTCGGAAATGCACACAGACTTTCCTGGCCTGCCTCAGGACATCCTGTAAGCCCGGGTACCTGCCCAAGAACCACTGCACCACCAAGTTAAGGACATGAGCCAAACAGGGCACATGGGTCATTTGTCCCTGTCGGAGGGCAGAGAGGAGGTTGGTGCCATTGTCGCAAACCACCATTCCTGCCTTAAGTTGGCATGGCGTCAACCACCTCTGAACCTGCCCCTGCAGAGCTGCCAGAACCTCTGCCCCAGTGTGACTCCTCTCCCCCAAGCACACCAGCTCAAGCACCGCATGGCATCTTTTGGCCTGCATACTTGCGTAGCCCCTTGAACAGCTACAGAGCACCGCTGGTTCCGAGGACAAAGCACAGGAAGAGGCCATGGAGGAAGAAGAAGAGGAGGGGGTGGAGGAGAGAGGTGTGTCACAATCATTAGTAGTGGCATTTTGGAGTGGTGGCGGAACAACCTCCAACACTACTGCACCTTGTCCTGCATCCTTTCCAGCTGCCAGCAGAGTCACCCAATGCGCAGTGAAACTTAGGTAATGTCCCTGTCCATGCCTGCTGGACCATGAGTCAGCGGTAATATGAACCTTACCGCTGACCGCCCTGTCCAGCGAGGCCAAGACATTGCCTTCCACATGCCGGTAGAGAGCCGGAATCGCCTTCCGTGAGAAAAAGTGGCATTTGGGTACCTGCCACTGAGGAACCGCACATTCCACAAACTCACGGAAGGGGGCAGAGTCTACCAACTGAAAAGGTAGCTGTTGAAGTGCTAGCAATTTTGCCAAGCTAGCATTCAACCACTGGGCATTTAGATGGCTGGGAGCGAACTTCTTTCGGCGGTGCAGCAGCTGGGGCAGGGAAATTTGCCTGGTACAATCTGATGTTGGTGGACCGAAAGCAGATTGCCCACAAGTATTTGGCTGTGACACACCTAATTCTACACCTTCATTCCTCTCAGTGCAGGTCTCAGAGAGGACTGAAGGTATAGTGGGGTTGGAGATCTCAGCTGATGAGGAGCAAGGAGAGGTCCTCTTTGTTCTTTGGTGTGGGTATTTAGATACGCTTGCCAACGAACTGCATGGCAGGTCAACATATGTCTAGTCAATAAAAAATAAATAAAGTGCGCTAATTATATGAAAATACACACATAGATGTGAATACATGTGGGTGGTAGTAAAAACCACAATCTACTGAGAGCAAGTAAATGACTCCATGAGTGGTAGAAATATATAAGTGCAAAACATAAAAACTCAAATAAAAAGAAGAAACAAAAAATGTGTACATGTGAAGTACAATGATATTAATAGCGTGAAAATATGAAAATCAAACAAACTCAGTCCATGGGTTCAAACATAAAAAGTTCATCAGTGAAAAAAAGCTTCCATCCACTATACAGCTCAGCAGCAACTAATCCACCTATGAGTGGATTGACAAAGGAGAGAGATGTGCAGGATGGTGCAAATCCACTGGCGGTGACTCCAATAAGTGAGAAAGTGATAAAGGTGGACTCTTACCCTCCATGTTGGACCCCCTCCTTGGCAGGGTCTACCAGGCATGCAGATTTTTGCCCTCTGCAGGGACCATGTAATGAGAAGATCTCCCCAGCAGCTGTCAGGAATGTTGTCTCCGATCCAGGCTGGTCCAAGTGAAACGCCTGGAGAGGGGGGAATTAAAGCTCTCTTGCTCCCAGTGTGGCAAAGGATGCCACACTGGGAGCAAGAGAGCTTTCCTTCCCCCCTCTCCAGGCATTTCACTTGGACCAGCCCGGATCGGAGACAACATTCCTGACAGCTGCTGGGGAGATCTTCTCATTACATGGTCCCTGCAGAGGGCAAAAATCTGCATGCCTGATAGACCCTGCCAAGGAGGGGGTCCAACACGGAGGGTAAGAGTCCACCTTTATCACTTTCTCACTTATTGGAGTCACCGCCAGTGGATTTGCACCATCCTGCACATCTCTCTCCTTTGTCAATCCACTCATAGGGGGATTAGTTGCTGCTGAGCTGTATAGTGGATGGAAGCTTTTTTTCACTGATGAACTTTTTATGTTTGAACCCATGGACTGAGTTTGTTTGATTTTCAGATTTTCACGCTATTAATATCATTGTACTTCACATGTACACATTTTTTGTTTCTTCTTTTTATTTGAGTTTTTATGTTTTGCACTTATATATTTCTACCACTCATGGAGTCATTTACTTGCTCTCAGTAGATTGTGGTTTTTACTACCACCCACATGTATTCACATCTATGTGTGTATTTTCATATAATTAGCGCACTTTATTTATTTTTTATTTTTCATGGTATACACAGATATTGGTGTATTTTGTGTGCAGCTTTTACCTTTGACCTTTTTTGCTCTGCAGCGCAGTTTTTCTTTTTATTTTTGAACCTTGTTATACCCATATGTCTAGTCAAGCATATGGTGCCCAAGCGGGAGATGTTTTGGCCACGCGAGATACGCTTGAGACATATGTTGCAAATAGCAGCGGTGCGATCTGATGCACTCGTCTCAAAAAAGGCCCACACCAAAGAACTTTTTGAATAACGCGCAGAGACTGCAGCGCCCTGCACATGCGGAGCTTTGGGGTGTGATGCAGTCAGTGTGCTGCCCTTAGGCTGGCCCCTGGAGGGCATCCTGCCTCATTGGTGATGTGCCGCCTCCTCCTCCTCCTCTCTCCTATCAGGCACCCACATTGAGTCAGTGACCTCATCATCCCCTCCCTCCTCATCACTGGAGCAAACCTGGCAGTATGCTGCAGCAGGCGGAGCATGACTGCCAGATTGCTGTCCTTCTTGGGCACCCCCTCTGTCCGTGCTCACGTTACTGCCTTCATCTAGCTCAGTATCATCATCAGAGCCTTCCAAACGCTGGGCATCTTCCTGGAGCATGTACCCAACACTGTGGTCACACAGTTCGAGGGACTCCTCAGGAGGACATGGTGGGGCTAGGGAAGGAGTCAATAATGCCATTGAGCCAAGGGTAGAGGCCGCGTTGGCAGCTGCATTGCCAGACAAAGTACCCTGAGCATGGGTGAGAGAGGATGAGGAGGATGAGGATGGCTTGGTCATCCACTCGACCAAGTCTTCCGCATGTTGCGGCTCAACATGGCCAGCTGCTGAAAAAAAGGCCAAGTGTGTCCCACGGCCACGTGCTGATGAGGATGCACCGTCTCCCCGACCAGCACTGTTGCCTCTAGACACAGAGCCTGCTTGCCCTCTTTAATTGGCTTGTGACTGTCTGCCTCTCCTTGTTGGCCTTCCAGACATACTAATGGCCTATAGCTGCACTAAGCTGGGATATATATATATATATATATATATATATATATATATATATATATATATATATATGTACTGATGCTGCAGCTAGCAAAATCAACTGCCTGCCTGTAGTATGAGAACACCACCAACCTTCTACAGGTAGCTTTAGCTGAACACTGTGCAGAGCTCGCAAAAAAATAACTTGTAGCTTATTTAGCTGCCTGCGGTAGTGATAGGATCAGGAAAACACCACCAACCTTCTACAGGTAGCTTTAGCTGAACACTGTGCAGAGCTCGCAAAAAAATAACTTGTAGGTTTAGCTGAACACTGTGAGGAGGACGCGCTACACTAACTTGTAGCTTTAGCTGAACACTGTGCAGAGGTCGCACTACACTAACTTATAGTTTTAGCTGAACACTGTGAGGAGGACGCACTACACTAACTTGTAGCTTTAGCTGAACACTGTGCAGAGGTCACACTACACTAACTTGTAGTTTTCGTTGAACAATGTGAGGAGGACACACTACACCAACTTGTAGCTTTAGCTGAACACTGTGAGGAGGACGCACTACCCTAACTTGTAGCTTTAGCTGAACACTATGCAGAGGTCACACTAAACTAACTTGTAGCTTTAGCTGAACACTGTGAGGAGAACGCAGTACACTAACTTGTAGCTTTAGCTGAACACTGTGCAGAGGTCTCACTACACTATATGTAGTTTTAGCTGAACACTGTGAGGAGGACGCACTACACTAACTTGTAGCTTTAGCTGAACACTGTGCAGAGGTCGCACTACACTAACTTGTAGTTTTCGATGAACACTGTGAGGAGGACACACTACACCAACTTATAGCTTTAGCTGAACACTGTGAGGAGGACGCACTACTAACTTGTAGCTTTAGAGGAAGACACATTACCCTAACTTGTAGCTTTAGCTGAACACTGTGCAGAGGTCGCACTACACTAACTTGTAGTTTTCCCTGAATACTGTGAGGAGGACACACTACACCAACTTGTAGCTTTAGATGAACACTGTGAGGAGGACGCACTACCCTAACTTGTAGGTTTAGCTGAACACTGTGCAGAGGTCACACTACACTAACTTGTAGTTTTCCCTGAATACTGTGAGGAGGACACACTACACCAACTTGTAGCTTTAGATGAACACTGTGAGGAGGACGCACTACACTAACTTGTAGTTTTAGCTGAACACTGTGAGGAGGGCGCACTACACTAACTTGTAGCTTTAGCTGAACACTGTGCAGAGGTTGCACTACACTAACTTGTAGTTTTAGCTGAACACTGTGAGCAGGACGCACTACACTAACTTGTAGCTTTAGCTGAACACTGTGCAGAGGTCTCACTACACTAACTTGTAGCTTTAGCTAAACACTGTGCAGAGGTCCCACTACACTAACTTGTAGCTTTAGCTGAACACTGTGAGGAGGACGCACTACCCTAACTTGTAGCTTTAGAGGAAGACGCACTACACTAACTTGTAGTTTTAGCTGAACACTGTGCAGAGGTCGCACTACACTAACTTGTAGTTTTCGCTGAACACTGTGAGGAGGACGCGCTACACTAACTTGTAGCTTTAGCTGAACACTGTGCAGAGGTTGCACTACAATAACTTATAGTTTTAGCTGAACACTGTGAGGAGGACGCACTACACTAACTTGTAGCTTTAGCTGAACACTGTGCAGAGGTCGCACTACACTAACTTGTAGTTTTCGTTGAACAATGTGAGGAGGACACACTACACCAACTTGTAGCTTTAGCTGAACACTGTGAGGAGGACGCACTACCCTAACTTGTAGCTTTAGCTGAACACTATGCAGAGGTCACACTAAACTAACTTGTAGCTTTAGCTGAACACTGTGAGGAGAACGCAGTACACTAACTTGTAGCTTTAGCTGAACACTGTGCAGAGGTCTCACTACACTATATGTAGTTTTAGCTGAACACTGTGAGGAGGACGCACTACACTAACTTGTAGCTTTAGCTGAACACTGTGAGGAGGACACACTACACCAACTTGTAGCTTTAGCTGAACACTGTGAGGAGGACGCACTACCCTAACTTGTAGCTTTAGCTGAACACTATGCAGAGGTCACACTAAACTAACTTGTAGCTTTAGCTGAACACTGTGAGGAGAACGCAGTACACTAACTTGTAGCTTTAGCTGAACACTGTGCAGAGGTCTCACTACACTATATGTAGTTTTAGCTGAACACTGTGAGGAGGACGCACTACACTAACTTGTAGCTTTAGCTGAACACTGTGAGGAGGACACACTACACCAACTTGTAGCTTTAGCTGAACACTGTGAGGAGGACGCACTACTAACTTGTAGCTTTAGAGGAAGACGCATTACACTAACTTGTAGCTTTAGCTGAACACTGTCCAGAGGTCGCACTACACTAACTTGTAGTTTTCCCTGAATACTGTGAGGAGGACACACTACACCAACTTGTAGCTTTAGATGAACACTGTGAGGAGGACGCACTACCCTAACTTGTAGGTTTAGCTGAACACTGTGCAGAGGTCACACTAAACTAACTTGTAGCTTTAGCTGAACACTGTGAGGAGGACGCACTACACTAACTTGTAGTTTTAGCTGAACACTGTGAGGAGGACGCACTACACTAACTTGTAGCTTTAGCTGAACACTGTGCAGAGGTTGCACTACACTAACTTGTAGTTTTAGCTGAACACTGTGAGCAGGACGCACTACACTAACTTGTAGCTTTAGCTGAACACTGTGCAGAGGTCTCACTACACTAACTTGTAGCTTTAGCTAAACACTGTGCAGAGGTCCCACTACACTAACTTGTAGTTTTAGCTGAACACTGTGAGGAGGACGCACTACCCTAACTTGTAGCTTTAGAGGAAGACGCACTACACTAACTTGTAGCTTTAGCTGAACACTGTGCAGAGGTCGCACTACACTAACTTGTAGTTTTCGCTGAACACTGTGAGGAGGACACACTACACCATCTTGTAGCTTTAGATGAACACTGTGTGGAGGACGCACTACCCTAACTTGTAGGTTTAATTGAACACTGTGCAGAGGTCACACTAAACTAACTTGTAGTTTTCGCTGAACACTGTGAGGAGGAAACACTACACCAGCATGTAGCTTTAGCTGAACACTGTGAGGAGAACGCACTACCCTAACTTGTATGTTTAGCTGAACACTGTGCAGAGGTCACACTACACTAACTTGTAGCTTTAGCTGAACACTGTGAGGAGGACGCACTACACTAACTTGTAGTTTTAGCTGAACACTGTGAGGAGGACGCAATACACTAACTTGTAGCTTTAGCTGAACACTGTGCAGAGGTTGCACTACACTAACTTGTAGTTTTAGCTACAGACTGTGAGCAGGACGCACTACACTAACTTGTAGCTTTAGGTGAACACTGTGCAGAGGTCTCACTACACTAACTTGTAGCTTTAGCTGAACACTGTGCAGAGGTCGCATTACACTAACTTGTAGTTTTAGCTGAACACTGTGAGCAGGACGCACTACACTAACTTGTAGCTTTAGCTGAACACTGTGCAGAGGTCTCACTACACCAACTTGTAGTTTTAGCTGAACACTGTGAGGAGGACGCACTACACTAACTTGTAGCTTTAGCTGAACACTGTGCAGAGGTTGCACTACACTAACTTGTAGTTTTAGCTGAACACTGTGAGGAGGACGCACTACCCTAACTTGTAGCTTTAGCTGAACACTGTGCAGAGGTCACACTAAACTAACTTGTAGCTTTAGCTGGACACTGTGAGGAGGACGCACTACCCTAACTTGTAGCTTTAGCTGAACACTGTGCACTACACTAACTTGTAGTTTTAGCTGAACACTGTACAGAGGTCACACTACACTAACTTGTAGCTTTAGCCGAACACTGTGAGGAGGACGAACTACACTAACTTGTAGTTTTAGCTGAACACTGTGAGGAGGACGCAATACACTAACTTGTAGCTTTAGCTGAACACTGTGCAGAGGTTGCACTACACTAACTTGTAGTTTTAGCTGAACACTGTGAGCAGGACGCACTACACTAACTTGTAGCTTTAGCTGAACACTGTGCAGAGGTCTCACTACACTAACTTGTAGCTTTAGCCGAACACTGTGAGGAGGACGAACTACACTAACTTGTAGTTTTAGCTGAACACTGTGAGGAGAACGCAATACACTAACTTGTAGCTTTAGCTGAACACTGTGCAGAGGTTGCACTACACTAACTTGTAGTTTTAGCTGAACACTGTGAGCAGGACGCACTACACTAACTTGTAGCTTTAGCTGAACACTGTGCAGAGGTCTCACTACACTAACTTGTAGCTTTAGCTGAACACTGTGCAGAGGTCTCACTACAGTAACTTGTAGTTTTAGCTGAACACTGTGAGGAGGACGCACTACACTAACTTGTAGCTTTAGCTGAACACTGTGCAGAGGTCGCACTACACTAACTTGTAGTTTTAGCTGAACACTGTGAGCAGGACACACTACACTAACTTGTAGCTTTAGCTGAACACTGTGCAGAGGTTTCACTACACTAACTTGTAGTTTTAGCTGAACACTGTGAGGAGGACGCACTACACTAACTTGTAGCTTTAGCTGAACACTGTGCAGAGGTTGCACTACACTAACTTGTAGTTTTAGCTGAACACTGTGAGGAGGACGCACTACACTAACTTGTAGCTTTAGCTGAACACTGTGCAGAGGTCGCACTACACTAACTTGTAGTTTTAGCTGAACACTGTGAGCAGGACGCACTACACTAACTTGTAGCTTTAGCTGAACACTGTGCAGAGGTCTCGCTACACTAACTTGTACTTTTAGCTGAACACTGTGAGGAGGACGCACTACACTAACTTGTAGCTTTAGCTGAACACTGTGCAGAGGTTGCACTACACTAACTTGTAGTTTTAGCTGAACACTGTGAGGAGGACGCACTACCCTAACTTGTAGCTTTAGCTGAACACTGTGCAGAGGTCACACTAAACTAACTTGTAGCTTTAGCTGGACATTGTGAGGAGGACGCATTACCCTAACTTGTAGCTTTAGCTGAACACTGTGCACTATACTAACTTGTAGTTTTAGCTGAACACTGTGCAGAGGTCACACTAAACTAACTTGTACCTTTAACTGAACACTGTGAGGAGGACGCACTACACTAACTGTAAATAGTCTAGCTGCCTGACTGTGGTACTATTAGGATCAAAAGAACACCAGCAATTTTCTTCAGGTAGCTGTAAATACTATAACAAGACAAGCCTGCCTGTCAGTAGGAAGATAACAGGAACGGATCTAGCTAAACTGAATACAGTGTATATATATATATATATATATATATATATATATATATATATATATATATATATGCAACACCTGGGATGCATATATATATACACAATACACTGTAAGTGCAGCTAACTCACTGACTGTCCTGCCTAATCTAGCTAACTCAAATGAAATGACATTGTCTCTCTCTCTATCTCTCAGCACGCTGGAACACACTACACAGGGCCGCCGTGTAGGTGGCCTTATATAGTGTGGGGCGTGTTCTAAATCCCCTGAGCTATAATTGGCCAAAGCCACCCTGGCTTTGGCCAATTACAGCTCTCTCTACCAACGGTGCTGTGATTGGCCAAGCATGCGGGTCATAGTGCATGCTTGGCCAATCATCAGCCAGCAATGCACTGCAATGCCGCAGTGAATTATGGGCCGTGATGCTCCACACGAATTTGGCGCGAACGGCCCATAACGTTCGCAATTCGGTGACCGATCGAACAGCCGATGTTCGAGTCGAACATGGGTTCGACTCTAACGGGAAGCTCATCCCTAATGAAGAGCATCATTGATCTTTTAGGGAGAGTTTAACCACTTCAGCCCCGGAAGGATTTACCCCCTTCCTGACCAGAGCACTTTTTACAATTTGGCACTGCGCCGCTTTAACTGCTAATTGCGCGGACATGCAATGCTGTGCCCAAACGAAATTTGCGTCCTTTTCTTCCCACAAATGGAGCTTTCTTTTGATGGTATTTGATCACCTCTGCCGTTTTTATTTTTTGCGCTATACACGGAAAAAGACCGAAAATTTTGAAAAAAATTGATATTTTCTACTTTTTGTTCTAAAAAAAATCCAATAAACTCAATTTTAGTCATACATTTAGGCCAAAATGTATTCGGCCACATGTCTTTGGTAAAAAAAAGTCAATAAGTGTATATTTATTGGTTTGTGCAAAAGTTATAGCGCCTACAAACTAGGGTACATTTTCTGGAATTTACACAGCCTTTAATTTATGACTGCCTATGTCGTTTCTTGAGGTGCTAAAATGGCAGGGCAGTACAAAACCCAAACAAATGACCCCATTTTGGAAAGTAGACACCCCAAGGAAATTGCTGAGAGGCATGTTGAGCCCATTGAATATTAATTTTTTTTGTCTCAAGTGATTGAATAATGACAAAAAAAAAAAAAAAATTACAAAAAGTTGTCACTAAATGATATATTGCTCACACAGGCCATGGGCATATGTGGAATTGCACCCCAAAATACATTTAGCTGCTTCTCCTGAGTATGGGGATACCACATGTGTGGGACTTTTTGGGAGCCTAGCCGCGTACGGGGCCCCGAAAACCAATCACTGCCTTTAGGATTTCTAAGGGCGTACATTTTTGATTTTACTCCTCACTACCTATCACAGTTTTGAATGCCATAAAATGCCCAGATGGCATAAACCCCCCCCAAATGACCCCATTTTGGAAAGTAGACACCCCAAGCTATTTGCTTTGAGGCATGTTGAGTCCATGGAATGTTTTATATTTTGACACAAGTTGCGGGAAAGTGACAAATTTTTTTTTTTTTTTTGCACAAAGTTGTCACTAAATGATATATTGCTCACACAGGCCATGGGCATATGTGGAATTGCACCCCAAAATACATTTAGCTGCTTCTCCTGAGTATGGGGATACCACATGTGTGGGACTTTTTAGGAGCCTAGCCGCGTACGGGGCCCCGAAAACCAATCGCCGCCTTCAGGATTTCTAAGGGCGTGAATTTTTGATTTCACTCTTCACTGCCTATCACAGTTTCAGAGGCCATGGAATGCCCAGGTGGCACAAACCCCCCCAAATGACCCCATTTTGGAAAGTAGACACCCCGAGCTATTTGCTGAGAGGCATGATGAGTATTTTGCAGCTCTCATTTGTTTTTGAAAATAAAGAAAGACAAGAAAAAAAATTTTTTTTTTTCTTTTTTCAATTTTCAAAACTTTGTGACAAAAAGTGAGGTCTGCAAAATACTCACTATACCCCTCAGCAAATAGCTTGGGATGTCTACTTTCCAAAATGGGGTCATTTGGGGGGTTTGTGCCACCTGGGCATTCCATGGCCTCCGAAACTGTGATAGGCAGTGAAGAGTGAAATCAAAAATTTACGCCCTTAGAAAGCCTGAAGGCGGCGCTTGGTCTTCGGGGTCCCGTACGCGGCTAGGCTCCCAAAAAGTCCCACACATGTGGTATCCCCGTACTCAGGAGAAGCAGCAGAATGTATTTTGGGGTGTAATTTCACATATTCCCATGGCATATTTGAGCAATATATCATTTAGTGACAACTTTGTGCAAAAAAAAAAAAATTGTCTCTTTCCCGCAACTTGTGTCACAATATAAAATATTCCATGGACTCGACATGCCTCTCAGCAAATAGCTTGGGGTGTCTACTTTCCAAAATGGGGTCATTTGGGGGGGTTTTGAACTGTCCTGGCATTTTATGCACAACATTTAGAAGCTTATGTCACACATAACCCACTCTTCTAACCACTTGAATACAAAGCCCTTTCTGACACTTTTTGATTACATGAAAAAATTATTTTTTTTGCAAGAAAATTACTTTGAACCCCCACACATTATATATTTTTTTAAAGCAAATGCCCTACAGATTAAAATGGTGGGTGTTTCATTTTTTTTTTCACACAGTATTTGCGCAGCGATTTTTCAAACGCATTTTTTGGGGAAAAAACACACTTTTTTAAATTTTAATGCACTAAAACACACTATATTGCCCAAATGTTTGATGAAATAAAAAAGATGATCGTAGGCCGAGTACA
The DNA here is from genome assembly GCF_042186555.1 of Aquarana catesbeiana. Taxonomy (NCBI): domain Eukaryota; kingdom Metazoa; phylum Chordata; class Amphibia; order Anura; family Ranidae; genus Aquarana; species Aquarana catesbeiana. The sequence goes on from NC_133325.1 coordinate 298,046,679, forward strand.
TGGATACCAAACATGACATGCTTTAAAATTGCGCACAAACGTGCAGTGGCGACAAACTAAATACATTTTTAAAAGCCTTTAAAAGCCTTTACAGGTTACCACTTTAGATTTACAGAGGAGGTCTACTGCTAAAATTACTGCCCTCGATCTGACCTTCGCGGTGATACCTCACATGCATGGTGCAATTGCTGTTTACATTTGACGCCAGACCGACGCTTGCGTTCGCTTAGCGCGAGAGCAGGGGGGACAGGGGTGCTTTTTTTTTTTTTTTTTCTTTATTATTTTTTTGCTTTTTTATCTTATTTTTAAACTGTTCCTTTCATATTTTTTTTTTAAATCATTTTTATTGTTATCTCAGGGAATGTAAATCTCCCCTATCATAGCAATAGGTGGTGACAGGTACTCTTTTTTGAAAAAATTGGGGTCTATTAGACCCTAGATTTCTCCTCTGCCCTCAAAGCATCTGACCGCACCAAGATCGGTGTGATAAAATGCTTTCCCAATTTCCCAATGGCGCTGTTTACATCCGGCAAAATCTAAGTCATAAATGCTCGTAGCTTCCTGTTTCTTAGGCCATAGAGATGTTTGGAGCCACTCTGGTCTCTGATCAGCTCTATGGTCAGCTGGCTGAATCACCGGCTGCATTCTCAGGTTCCCTGTTGAGACAGGAGAGCCAGAGAAAAACACGGAAGATGGGGGGGGCATTCCCTCCCACTGCTTGTAAAAGCAGTCTAGAGGCTAATTAGCCATAAGGATTGCTTTTACATGAAAGCCGACCGCTGGCTGAAAAGAATGATACCAAGATGATACCTAAACCTGCAGGCATCATTCTGGTATAACCACTCAAAGTCGTGAATGGCGTACCTGAAGACAAAAAAATGGTTAACAATAAAGCACAGTAAACGGTAAAGTATAAAAAATTGCAGACCTGAAAAACAAACATGATAAAACATAATAACAATAAAACATTGCAGAATAGAATACAGTAAAAAAGAGCAGAACAATAGAGAGAGAATAGAGAGAGAGAGAACAATAAAACGACAACTATTTTTTTTTATTTTATATTTTTGTATGTGTTTTTTTTTTTTGTTTTTTTTTTTTACACTTTTTTTGTAACTAACTTTTATAACTGTAACCGGTTCCAGGTTCGGGTCTCTCAAAATGTGACGGCATCTTGGGAGACCCTGTGAAAGTGTGTCTAGTCTGTGCAATGCTGTACCCTACGCTAATACTCAACTAGTGTATGGTAGCGTTCAAAACATTCACCAATGCAAAGACCAGGATTGTCAGGACAGGAGGGACAATAATAGCGGGTGTCACGTCTATATCCGCGCTTGCTGCAGACACAACATCTTTTTTGGGGGGGTTCGTTGGGTAGGGGTACTCAGGAGGACATAAAGAAAGTGCCTCTCATGCAGCCGACTGCATTTGGTTGGGGATGTGAATGGGGGAAGTACGGGCGCTGCAGAAGTGGTCGGTTCCCAATTAGGATTTGCGAATGCAGCAGGAAGGGCACTATGGGCACGACGGGCCTGTGTTTGTCTTTTTGGTGGCAGCGGGACACTACTTGTGCTTGCCACCTCAACAGCTTGAACTGCACTTATGGGACTCACCACGTCACCAAGTGTTACTGCAGTGCTGGTTTGACTATGACCGGGGTGTACTAGGCCGCTGGTGCTTGCCAGTTCACCAAAACGCTACCAAAAAAACTGTTAGCGATCGCAGGGATCAGGCCTGACTCTGCGAACGCTGCAGTTATGCATTTAGTGTTTTGTAAGTGACAGTGATTGATCGATACTGCACTTGGGTGGGCTGGGCCGGGCTGGGCGGAGGGGCAAAACGCAGGTGCTAGCAGGTATCTGGGCTGATCCCGCTAACACTGCGTTTTTGGGAACTCTAAACTGCTGGGGACGCTAGTATAGATCTGATCGGATCAGGTATTGATCTGATCAGATACTATACCACTAAGGGAGGTGTACGGTGCGTGCGTGGGTGTTAGCGCGACTGGCGCTAAGCTGACGCTGCCTGGGGCTTGCCAGTACTATACCACTAAGGGAGGATACGGTGCGTGCGTGGGTGTTAGCACGACCGGCGCTAACCTGACGCTGCCTGGGGCTGGTGCTTGCCAGTTCACCAAAACGCTACCAAAAAAACTGTTAGTGATCGCAGGGATCAGGCCTGACTCTGCGAACGCTGCAGTTATGCGTTTAGCGTTTTGTAAGTGACAGTGATCGATCGATACTGCACTTGGGTGGGCTGGGCCGGGCGGAGGGGCAAAACGCAGGTGCTAGCGGGTATCTGGGCTGATCCCGCTAACACTGCGTTTTTGGGAACCCTAAACTGCTGGGGACGCCAGTATAGATCTGATCGGATCAGATATTGATCCGATCAGATACTATACCACTAAGGGAGGCGTATGCTGCGTGTGTGGGTGTTAGCGGTACTGGCGCTAATCTGACGCTGCCTGGGGCGACGCATATCACTGCCGGGCGATCAGGGGGCTAAACCTTTATTCGGTAATAAACGGCGGGTGCCCTGACACTATGAAAAATAAACGAACTAACCAGCGTCACACGTAACGGTTATACGGTGATCAGTGGTGAAAGGGTTAACTAGGGGGCAATCAAGGGGTTAAAACATTTATTAGGTAGTATATGGAGGTCCCTGTCGCTATAAAATGCTGACGGCGAACCTAAATATTTACGTTCCTAACTAGCGTCACCAGCGACACTAATACAGCGATCAGAAAAATGATCGCTTAGCTACACTGGTGACAGGGGGTGATCAAGGGGTTAAAACTTTATTAGGGGGGTTAGGGGGGTACCCTAGACCTAAAGGGGGGTAACACTCACTGTCCTACCACAGTAACTGTCACTAACTGACACCCTGCAGTAATCAGAAAAAAAAAAAAAATACTGCTTGGTGTCAGTGTTACAGGGAGGGGGGAGGGGTGATTGGGGGGGATCGGGGGGTGATCGGGGGGGGGATCGGGGGTGTAAAGTATGCCTGGCATGTTCTACTGTGTGTGTGTGTGTGTGTTGGTGCACTTACATGTCTTCTCTCCTCGGCGCTAGAACGGAAACTGCCGAGCCGAGGAGAGATGACATCACATCCTCTGCCTGTGTGTACTATACACAGGTAGGGGATGTTCCTCATTGGCTGGGAGCGATCGCGAGGGGGGGGCCATGATCGGATGGTCTCCCCCTCGTCTCTCATCGCTCCTAGCCAAATGCCGACCGCCGCTGGCACCGGGGGGGGTCCGATCGGACCCCCCGCCCGCGGGAAGGCAATCACGTATGGGTACGTGATTTTGCCTGACCGTGCCATTCTGCTCACGTATATATGCGTGAGGCGGTCGGCAAGTGGTTAAAACCCCTCGAAATCCCTAATTTTTCCTGCTTTTTTTTCCAGAAAATATTTTACACACTTTTTGACATATTCTCGAAAAGCCACATTTTGAAGATGCACACACTGTGTCAACATGTGCTATCTGCCATCACGGGAGATCAATGTATGTGTTTTGGGGGTGCAACCCCTTCATCAATAATAAAGTAGCTGAGAGGAAGGGGTTGCACCCACAAAACATGTCCATTGATCCCCCATGATGGCAGCTAGCACATGTTGACATTCAGCAATTTGTGTGCATCTTCAAAATTTGGCTTTTCCAGGGGTGACTTCACCCCATCTGAACGCAATATCAAACACAGTTTATAAATACTCATGTCTGATATTGCCTACAAGTTCTACAAAAGTTGAACTTTGTAAGTTCCAGATTTGTGTATTTCTTGTTTGTTTTAAACATGCCTGTTTTACCTTAAAAGGACATTTCTACTTTTAATGTCACCTAAAAAATTGTTAAACAACAAATATGTTGGCTTGTTTTAAAAACCTTTTATAAATGCACATGTGATTGTGCTTTGACTAAAAAGATTGAGATTAAACAATGTGTGGCTTCTTCTTTCAATGCTCAAAAGCATTTTTTGTTGTAAAGTTGGTGTTTTTAGTGGCAATGGGTGTTATTTACTAAAGGCAAATCCACTTTACACTACAAGTGCAGTTTCTGTGCAATCTCAAGGGCATTTGTAAAGCAAAGTGTCTTTGCCTTTAGTAAATAATACCCAACAGTGCTTTCTAATTTGACACAATCACGCCGTTTTCAGGACTCACAAAATTTCAGTCAGGGTCAGCTAAAAGAAAGACAAGTAGTAAATCCAAGCAAATATTTGTTCAGTTTAAAATATTTTTTATTTAAAAAATGTCTCAGACATTTTCTGGCATATTGATGTCCCCCCTACCCACAAAGTATTCCATGTATCTTAGACGGACCTCACGGGCACTCTGGGGGGGCAAGCCAGGATGGCCAGCTTCAAGCACCGTCAGGGTTGGTTCATTGAGATTAATAACTCCGGCTTCAGGCCCAACTGAGCCAGCATAGTTCACAGAATTTCTCCTTAAAAAGTTGTGGAGAACACAGCAAGCCAGGATGATGTGATTGAGTTTATACTCCGCCATGTGCATCAGTGTAAGAAATAGGTGGAACCGGCTGGCCATTATTCCAAACGTGTTCTCCACCACTCTTTTGGCTCTGGCCAGCCGGTAATTAAAAACCTTTTGGTCTGGGGTGAGGGTCCTCATAGGGAATGGCCGCATAAGATGGTCCCCCAGCGCAAACGCTTTATCCGCAATGAAGACGAATGGGAGTCCTTCCGCATTGTCTTCTTTAAGTGGCAAGTCCAAGCTGCCATTCTGAAGATGCCTGTAGAACTCCGTGTGGGCAATGACTCCACCATCTGACATCTGGCCATTCTTCCCCACGTCCACATACAGGAACTCGTAAGTAGCCGACACCACCACCAACATCACAATACTATTGAACCCCTTGTAGTTGTAATAGTATGACCCTGAGTTGGGTGGTGGAATGATGTGGACGTGTTTCCCATCAATTGCCCCTCTGCAGTGAGGAAAGTCCCACCACTGGGCAAAGTGGGAGGCAACAGTCTGCCATTCCTGTGGGTTGGAAGGAAACTGTGGAGTCAAACAAGAATAAAAAATTAATCATTTTGCACATAAACATGGAAAGCAGATTAGACACAAACATTCTTGGCCAACATCAGTATAACATTTATTTTAGGGAGTATTTAAAGACAAAGGTATAAGGTCCACCGATCAGATTCCTCCCTCCCCTCTCATGGGCCATTAAAAAAAAATTGATGGGGGGGAGATGTTTTGGACAGGTCACCTAAAAAATTGTTATACAACAAACATGTTGTATAACTTCATTGAGAGCTGAATGCATAAATAATGTGTATTACTTTGGCCAGCCCCTCCTTACTTACACTATTGGCAGCCCACTGGACAGGTAAGAAGTGTCATAATACAAAGATATAAATACACACTGTACACATTTTAGCACATTTTTACATTCTGCTATTACCTATCAAGATAATAATAGGATACAAAAACTTTCAACATTACCATTTGAAAGTATTCAGGCAGGCCCTTTCACTACATGCTTTGGGGAATTCATCCATAAATATGACCACAAAAGAGGTGGGTATAGTGTGTATGGGTTTGGCAAAGTCAGCAGATAGAGGATTGGTATCAGCTGAGTTAGCAGTTGGGGGGAGGAAGGGTTCCAAATGATTTTGGGACCCCAAAAAAAACCTCTGGCACTCTGCCTGAATTTAAAGCACAAATCACATTTTTACACATTTTAGGGGGTATTTAGGGTAAAGCACTACTATGGAGCTGACAAAATACATTGTTAAGTGACTACACAAGGTGAATATAGGCCCAGGAGAGCATGCTGGGGAGGTTAGTGAAGGCAAATATGTATGAAGGACAAAAAAAAATTACATAAAAATCTAGCATGCATGAGGACAAAGGGGACATTCACAGCATATTACAATCATGGTAATTAGGGAATGCGGAAAGAAATACAATATATTAGCAAACATTATATACAATAAAATGTGATGTTAAAGGATAAAAATCTTACCTTAATATACTCCTTCTGCAGGACCTGGATGAGATGCCTGTCGAGAACTTGAGGTCCTGCAGGCTTCTGCCCGTCACCAAGTACAGCAGGGTGGCAACGAGCCTCTGCTCTGGAGTGATGGCTTGCCTCATGCAGGTATCCTGCCTGCTGATATAGGGGATCAGCAAAGCCAACAAACGGTGAAATACGGGGTCCGTCATCCGGAGAAAGTTCCTGAAATCGTCAGGATTATTCTCACGGATCTCACGGAGCAAAGGCATGTGACAGAACTGGTCATGCTGGAGCAACCAATTCTTGGTCCATGAACTCCTCCTCGCCCTGTTCATGTACTGGGCTTGTGTCAAAGTAAGGACCCCAACACCAAGCCCCAGCACAGCACGAACTCTACGATGAGTACGTACACCCAACATGGCTAGAAAACGGTCGGCTGGTCAGAACAAAGTAACAGAACGCACTGAAGAACAGCAAGGCCTGTGAAGAGCGACCTGAAAATCAGTAACGAACGAACAAGAACACAATGACAAAGTCAATGGTAACTCGCTGCATGCACTGAAGACCAGATACAAACCCACAAGCACAAACTGAACAGCAGAAATACGATCTGAAAACCACGAGTCTGAAAAAGCACTAATCGTCTCTCACCAAACTTTTACTAACACGAGATTAGCAAAAGGAGCCCAAAGGGTGCCGCTCTTGGTACTGAACCGCCCTTTTATAGTCTCGTTGTACGTGGTGTATGTCACCGCGTTCTTGGTGCTTGGAAATTCTGACAACTTTGTGCGACCGTGTGTATGCAAAACAAGTTTGAGCCAACATCTGTCTGAAAAAATCCATGGATTTTGTTGTCGAAATGTCTGATCAATGTCCGACCGTGTGTACAGGGCATAAGTGTTACTGACCAGAGGGTAGTCTTTAAAAATGAACTTAATTATTTTGTGATGAATCCATAACTGAACAAAAATTGATTTTTTTGTATTATCACCCCCCCCCACCCAGGATTAGGCTCTACATTGTTGAGAATAAATGAGGAGAAACAGAAACATTGTGTCTTCTTATATGAAGGAAAAATGTAGTCTATGTCTAATGAGTATATCTTTTAAAAGTGTTATTGCCATGATGAAAGTATTTTTTGACCTGACTTTCACATTTTAAATGTTCACGTTTATGCATTTTTGTAATTATATAAAATTTACTGATTTGTGGTTTAACTGCCAGAGGGAGCTCTGCATTTGATTCAGCCTCATTACATTTTCTAGGTTTTTTAACGGGTATTGAGATAGGTGAACAGCCACAAAAGGGTGTTGACTTACTAAAACTGTAGAGTGCAAAATCTGGTGCAGCTCTGCATAGAAACCAATCAGCTTCCAGGTTTTTTTGTCAAAGCTTAATTGTACAAGCTGAAATAAGCAGATTGGCTACAATGCACAGTTGCACCAGATTTTGCACTCTCCAGTTTTAGTAAATAAACTCTAATGCCCCGTACACATGGTCGGACTTTGTTCGGACATTCCGACAACAAAATCTTAGGATTTTTTCCGACGGATGTTGGCTCAAACTTGTCTTGCATACACACGGTCACACAAAGTTGTCGGAAAATCCGATCATTCTGAACGCGGTGACGTAAAACATGTACGTCGGGACTATAAACGGGGCAGTGGCCAATAGCTTTCATCTCTTTATTTATTCTGAGCATGCGTGGCACTTTGTCCGTCGGATTTGTGTACACACGATCATGATTTCCGACAACGGATTTTGTTGTCGGAAAATTTTATATCCTGCTCTCAAACTTTGTGTGTCGGAAAATCCGATGGAAAATGTGTGATGGAGCCTACACACGGTCGGAATTTCCGACAACAAGGTCCTATCACACATTTTCCGTCGGAAAATCCGACTGTGTGTACGGGGCATAAGGGGCGCACTGTTTTTAGTGTGCTGGCCAACATGTGAGAAGAAACAGCGTGGAACATCTTTTCAATTAGTTTTTATTGAAAATTCAACAGTAAAATAATACATAGTACATCTGAGAGTTATACAATACTGCAGAGGTTGCACCTCTTCATCAGCAGGGAATCCAATACCAAATCAAGTTAGTAAGAAAAATAAGGAGTTGTTCCTTTAATTGAGACAAATGATCACGTTTACCTTGTGACCATCCTAAGTAATGGCGTCGTACCTGTGATCCAGGCACCCCTAATGGGTTCTAACTGTGCCACAGATCACTGGCCCGCACAGACAAATGGTGTCATGTACACTTCCATATGACTGTTGCTTACTATTTCAATTTTTTGTTATAATTCCCCTAATCGATCTATTATGTATTTGGGTATATCTCCCATAGCTCATACAAAAATGAACAAAAAGAACACTTAAACAGTTTAACAGAAAGAACGTTAACAAGTTACATGTACCATCTAAAAAATGCGTGTATCTAATAATGCAAGTAATTTACCTATCCCTAATTGGTAGGATATTGCACTACCCATGATTCCCAGGATAAAGTGTGGAACATCTACTGTGCAGTATTACAAAGCAAAAAGCTAAGTTTGTCATGAACCAATATGACTTCCACTATAACATGTATAGTATACATAATAAAAAAAAAAATAATTAAAAGATTTTTCTAAAGTGTTTTAAAGCAATACCACACAATAAAAAGGCTATTTGTGTCAAGCTTATTATTTGTTTACATACAGATAAAATGGTGATGTTACAGTGCCTTGAAAAAGTATTCATACCCCTTTTTCCACATTTTGTCATGTTACAATCAAAAATGTAAATGTATTTTATTGGGATTTTATGTGACAGACCAACACAAAGTAGCACATAATTGTTAAGTGGAAGGAAAACGATAAATGGTTTTCAAAATTTCTTACAAATAAATATATGAAAAGTGTGGCATGCATTTGTATTCCAAAGTAGAAAAGTGGTGAATACTGCGCTGTCAAGGCAGCTGCCAGCACCGCAAGTGACAATTGCAAGTAATGTGGATTAGAAATAAAGGTGCAGTGCTAATAAGCAAAATGGAAATGAAACCAAATGAGGATGTTTAACGTTGAAACGTTAACACCATATAACTAAACATTATGGGTGAACCATCAAATATAAAGTGCAATAAATGACATATGACAAATAAATCAGATATAAAGTGCAAAAAGACACGTAAATAACGGAACGTGAAAATCCACTGTAAAGAAATTGATGACAATACACTTAAACTCTAAAAGTCCATATGAAAAAGTGTTGATAGATGAATAAATCTTGCTGGACTAAAATTCAACTTCGAAAACAAACATTTGTAGTGCATAAAAAGTGATGTGAGAAGCCACCACTGATAACACTGAGGCTTACCAGAATGAGTGGACTCAATAAGGCATATGCCCCATGAGTCATTCAGAATTTGCGGTGATCATACACCAATGGTTGGAAGAGATCCACCAGTATGAAGATGTATTGTAAGTACACTCTCCTCCAGAGGTCCCGGGTCAAATATAGAGAGGCTCCAGAGTAGGGATGAACTTCATGTTCGAATCGAAAGTATGTTCGACTCGAACATCGCCTGTTTGGCTATTCGTCAAATTATGAACGATATGGGCCGTTCGTACCAAATTCGAGTTGCGCGTCACGGCCCATAATTCACTGCGGCATCGCAGTGCATTGCTGGCTGATGATTGGCCAAGCATGCACTATGACCCGCATGCTTGACCAATCACAGCGCCGTCTGTACAGAGAGCCGTAATTGGCCAAAGCCAGGGTGGCTTTGGCCAATTATGGCTCAAGGGGTTTAATACATGCCCCACACTATATAAGGCAGCCTGCACGGCCCTGTGTAGTGTGTTCCAGCGTTGAGAGAGAGATAAAGTATATATATATATATATATATATATATATATATATATATATATATATATATATATATACTGTATTCAGTTAAGCTAGATCCATTCCTGTTATTCTCTTCCTACTACTGACAGGCAAGCAAGTGTTTTTACAGTATTTACAGCTACCTGAAGAAAATTGCTGGTGTTCTTATGATCTTATTAGTCCTATTAGCTACAGTATTTACAGTTAGTGTAGTGCGTCCTCTGCACAGTGTGCACCTAAAGCTACCTGAAGAAAATTAGTGGTGTTCTTCTGATCCTATTGGTACAGTACAGCAGGCAGCTGCATTATTTACAAGTTAGTGTAGTGCGTCCTTTGCACAGTGTGCACCTAAAGCTACCTGAAGAAAATTAGGGGTGTTCTTCTGATCCTATTAGTACAGTACCACAGGCAGCTGTAGTATTTACAAGTTAGTGTAGTGCATCCTCTGCACAGTGTGCACCTAAAGCTACCTGAGGAAAATTAGTGGTGTTCATCTGATGCTATTAGTACAGTACCACAGGCAGTTGCAGTATTTACAAGTTAGTGTAGTTCATCTTCTGCACAGTGTGCACCTAAAGCTACCTGAAGAAAATGAGTGGTGTTCTTCTGATCCTATTAGTACAGTACCGCAGACAGCTGCAGTATTTACAAGTTAGTGTAGTGCGTTCTCTGCACAGTGTGCACCTAAAGCTACCCGAAGAAAATTAGTGGTGTTCTTCTGATCCTATTAGTACAGTACCGCAGGCAGCTGTAGTATTTACAAGTTAGTGTAGTGCATCCTCTGCACAGTGTGCACCTAAAGCTACCTGAAGAAAATTAGTTGTGTTCTTCTGATTCCTATTAGTACAGTACCGCAGGCAGCTGCAGTATTTACAATTTAGTGTAGTGCACCCCTGCACAGTGCGCACCTAAAGCTACCTAAAGAAAATTAGTGGTGTTCTTTTGATACTTTTAATACCACAGGCAGGCAGCTACAGTATTTACAGTTAGTGTACTGTGTCCTCTGCACAGTGTGCACCTAAAGCTACCTGGAGACAATTGCTGTTGTTCTGCTCCTATTAATACCACAGGCAGGCAGCTACAGTATTTAGAGTTAGTGTACTGTGTCCTCTGCCCAGTGTGCACCTAAAGCTACCTGAAGAAAATTGCTGTTGTTCTGCTCCTATTAATACCACAGGCACACAGCTACAGTATTTACAGTTAGTGTAGTGCGTCCTCTGCACAGTGAGCACCTAAAGCTACCTGGAGACAATTGCTGTTGTTCTGCTCCTATTAATACCACAGGAAGGCAGCTACAGTATTTACAGTTAGTGTACTGTGTCCTCTGCACAGTGTGCACCTAAAGCTACCTGAATGAAATTGGTGGTGTTCTTCTGATCCTATATTAATACCACAGGCAGGCAGCTACAGTATTTACAGTTAGTGTACTGTGTCCTCTGCACAGTGTGCACCTAAAGCTACCTTAAGAAAATTGGTGGTGTTCTTCTATTCCAATATTAATACCACAGGCAGGCAGCTACAGTATTTACGGTTAGTGTGCTGTGTCCTCTGCACAGTGCGCACCTAAAGCTACCTGAATAAAATTGGTGGTGTTCTTCTGATCCTATTAATACCACAGGCAGGCAGCTACAGTATTTACAGTTAGTGTACTGCGTTCTCTGCACAGTGTGCACCTAAAACTACCTGAAGACAATTGCTGTTGTTCTGCTCCTATTAATACCACAGGCAGGCAGTTACAGTATTTACAGTTAGTGTACTGCGTCCTCTGCACAGTGTGCACCTAAAGCTACCTGAAGACAATTGCTGGTGTTCTCATACTAATAATACCACAGGCAGACAGTTGATTCTGCTAGCTGCAGTATCAGTATATATATACATCCCAGCTGTGTGCAGCTACATCTCACTGCAGGCCATTAGTATGTCTGGAAGGCCAACAAAGAGAGGCAGACAGTCACAAGCCAATAAAAGAGGGCAAGCAGGCTCTGTGTATAGAGGCAACAGTGCTGGTCGTGGAGACGGTGCATCCTCATCAGCACGTGGCCGTGGGACACACTTGTCCTTTTTTTCGGCAGCTGGCCGTGTTGAGCTGCAACATGCGGAAGACTTGGTAGAGTGGATGACCAAGCCGTCCTCATCCTCCTCATCCTCTCTCACCCAGGCTCAGGGTACTTTGTCTGGCAAAGCAGCTGCCAACGCAGCCTCTTCCCTCGGCTCAATGGCATCAGTCACTCCTACCCTAGCCCCACCATGTCCTCCTAAGGAGTCCCTCGAACTGTTTGACCACAGTGTTGGGAACATGCTCCAGGAGGATGCCCAGCGTTTTGAAGGCTCCGATGATAGTACCCAGCTAGAGGAAGGCAGTAACGTGAGCCCAGAGAGAGGGGGTGCCCAAGAAGGACAGCAATCTGACAGTCATGTTCCCCCAACTGCAGCATATTGGCGGCTTTGCTGCAGTGATGAGGAGGGAGGGGATGATGAGGTTACTGACTCCACGTGGGTGCCTGATAGGAGAGAGGAGGAGGAGGCACATCACCAATGAGGCAGGATGCCCTCCAGGGGCCAGCTTAAGGGCAGCACACCGCCTGCATCACATCACGGAGCTCCGCATGTGCAGGGCGCTGCTGTCTCTGCGCATTATTCCACAAGTTCTTTGGTGTGGGCCTTTTTTGAGACGAGTGCATCAGATCCCACCGCTGCTATTTGCAACATATGTCTTAAGCCTATCTCTCGTGGCCAAAACATCTCCCGCTTGGGCACCACATGCTTGACCAGACATATGTTGACCTGCCATGCAGTTCGTTGGCAAGCGTACCTAAAAGACCCACACCAAAGAACAAAGAGGACCTCTCCTTGCTCCTCATCAGCTGGGATCTCCAACCCCACTATACCTTAAGTCCTCTCTGAGACCTGCACTGAGAGGAATGAAGGTGTAGAATTAGGTGTGTCACAGCAAAGTACTTGAGGGCAATCTGCTATCGGTACACCAACATCAGATTGTACTAGGCAAATTTCCCTGCCCCAGCTGCTGCGCCGCTCCCAGCCATCCACATGCCCAGTGGTTGAATGCTAGCTTGGCTAAATTGCTAGCACTTCAACTGCTACCTTTTCAGTTGGTAGACTCTGCCCCCTTCCATGAGTTTGTGGAATGTGCGGTTCCTCAGTGGCAGGTTCCCAAATGCCACTTTTTCTCACGAAAGGTGATTCCAGCTCTCTACATGTAGAAGGCAATGTTTTGGCCTTGCTGGACAGGGCGGTCAGCGGTAAGGTGCAGCAGGCATGGACAGGGATGTTACCTATCTTTCACCGCGCACTAGGTGACTCTTCTGCCAGCTGGGAAGGATGCAGGACAGGGTGCAGTAGTGTTGGATGTTGTTCTGCCACCACGCCTCCAAAATACTACTAGTGGTGATTCTGCCACATCTCTCTCCTCAACCCCCTCCTCTTCTTCTTCCTGCATGGCCTCTTCCTGTGCTGATTTGACTTCATAACCAGTGGTGCTCCGTAGGCAATCAAGGGGCTATGCAAGCACGCAGGCCAAAAGATGCCATGCGGTGCTTGAGGTAGGTATGGTGATTTGCGACAATGGCACCAACCTCCTCTCCGCCCTCCGACAGGGACAACTGACCCATGTGTCCTATTTGGCTCACATCCTTAACTTGGTGGTGTAGCAGTTCTTGGGCAGGTACCCGGGCTTACAGGATGTCCTAAGGCAGGCCAGGAAAGTCTGTGTGCATTTCCACAGGTCATATAATGCCAGTGCTCGGCTGGCTGACCTCCAAAAGGAATTTAACCTGCCCAAGAACCGCCTAATCTGTGAGATACCCACCAGGTGGAACTCAACGTTGGCCATGCTGCAGCAGCTGCACACGCAGCAGAGGGCCATCAATGAGTACCTGTGCGACTATGGCACCAGGACAGGGTCAGGGGAGCTTGATTTTCTTCCCCACGCCAGTGGACCATGATCAGGGATGCATGCACGGTCCTGTCACCATTTGAGGAGGCCACGAGGATGGTGAGCAGTGACAGTGCATGCATCAGTGACACTGTCCCCCTTGTCCACCTGTTGGAGCACATGCTGCGTGGAATAATGGACAGGGCACTTGAGGTAGAACAGAGGCAGGAAGAGGAGGACTTCCTTAGCTCTCAAGGCCCCCTTTATCCAGACAGTGTTCCTGCGTGTCACACAGGAAGAGGACGAGGAGGAAGAGGAGGATTGTGTCAGTATGGAGGTGGAGCCTGGCACTCAGCATCAGCAGCAGTCTTTAAGGGATCATTTACAGTCCCAAGAAACCCATGGACTTCATGTCGTCCTTAGTGACCCAGAGGAATCCGGACCAAATGCCTCAGCAAACCTATGCTGCATGGCCTCCCTGATCCTGCAAAGCCTGCAGAAGGATCCTCGTACTCGTGGTATCAAGGAGAGGGATCAATACTGGCTGGCAACCCTCCTTGATCCATGTTACAAGGGTAAGGTTGCGGACCTTATCTTGCCGTCGCAGAGGGAGCAGAAGATGAAACATGTGCGGGAGCCTTGCAGAAAGGTCTGTGCAATGCGTTCCCAGAAACTGGGAGGTTACAAACTCCTGTTCCTGGACAACGTGTTGCTGAGACTTCGGTCAGTCAAAGAAGGAGCGGTGGAGAAGGTGGCCATCTGACCGATGCGTTCAGACAATTTTTTAGTCCGCAGCCCCAAGGTATGATCGGTTCCAGCAACCATCGCCAGCGTCTGTTTTACATGGTGCAGGAATACCTAGGGGCAAGATCTGACTTGGACATCTTTCCCACCGAAAATCCTCTGGGTTACTGGGTCTTGAGGATGGATCACTGGCCAGAGCTTGCACAGTATGCAATTGAGATACTGGCCTGTCCTGCATCCAGCCTTCTTTCAGAACGCACATTCAGTGCTGCTGTAGCTTTTGTAACCAATCACAGGGTGCGCCTGTCCACTGACTCGGTCGATCGACTGACCTTCATAAAAATGAATCAGTCTTGGATCGCCACCAGCTACCAAGCATCTGATGCTGATGTAACCGAATAATTTTTTTTGAAATGTCAGATCCCTTCAAGACTGCCTATGCTGATGCTGAGTGACTATCCTGTTATGCTGAGTGACTATCCTCTTTCTCCTTAATGATCATGCTGATAGCTTGTAAGAATATTTTTGGTTCTGGGCGCCACCACCAGTGGCTAAGGCCCAATATTTCAGCCCCTGTTTAACAGGGGCGTGTAATTACAATTTTTGATGCAATATTTTGCAAGGAGGCTGCGTTGCTGCACTCAACTAGAGTATTTGTGAGGGGTTCTAGTGTTGTGGCACCAGCACCAGTGCCTAAGGCCCAATTTTTCAGCCCCTGTTTAACAGGGGCAAGTAATTACAATTTTCGATGCAATATTTTGCAGGAGGGCTCATTCCTGCGCTCCAACTAGAGTATCTGTGAGGGGTTGCAGTGTTGTGGCACCAGTGCCTAAGGCCCAATTTTTCTGCCCCTGTTCAACAGGGACATGTAATTACAATTCTTGATCCAATATTTCACAGCAGGGCCTGTTTCTGTGCTCACCAAGAGTAACTGTGAGGACTTAAGAGTGTTGTGGCACCAGCACACCACCACCAAAGGCCCAATTTTTCTGCCCCTGTTCAACAGGTGCATGTAATTACAATTCTTGATCTAATATTTCACAGCAGGGCCCATTCCAACTCCCACCAAGAGTAACTGTGAGGACTTACAGTGTTGTGGCAACACCACCACCACCACCACCACCAAAGGCCCAATTTTTCTGCTGCTGTTCAACAGGTGCATGTAATTACAATTCTTGATCTAATATTTCACAGCAGGGCCCGTTTCTGTCCCAACCAAGAGTAAATGTGAGGACTTACAGTGTTGTGGCACCAGCACCAACACCAACACCACCAAAAGCCCAATTTTTCTGACCCTGTTCAACAGGGGCATGTAATTACAACTCTTGATATAATATTTCACAGCAGAGCCCGTTCCTGCACCCGCCAAGAGTAACTGTGAGGGCTTACAGTGTTGTGGCAACAACAACACCTAAG
Organism: Aquarana catesbeiana; assembly: GCF_042186555.1. Lineage (NCBI taxonomy): Eukaryota > Metazoa > Chordata > Amphibia > Anura > Ranidae > Aquarana > Aquarana catesbeiana. The sequence goes on from NC_133325.1 coordinate 298,062,590, forward strand.
GCCCCAATTTCTGCAGAGTATATAGGGCAGGCCCCTACTTTCAAACATCCAACTTACAAAGGACTCCTACTTGCAAACGGAAGGAGACAACAGGAAGTGAGATGAAATCGACCCCTAGGAAGGGAAATTCTCTCCTGTAAGAGTTAATATGGGAAAAACGTGTCTCCTCTCCACTGATGCTTTATCACCAATCCTTGTTTCACTAAAAACCCCAAATTGTCAAAAAACATTTGTCATTGGGACAGAAAGTGAGGTAAAATCTTCTGAAGAGGTGCACAGACAGCAAAACAAATGTCACAGGGGCGATAACCCTTCCCCATGTTTTCCAAAAAGCTTAAAAATAGTTTTTTGGCTGGAGCTACACTTTAAAAATGTACCAGTTCAAAATTACAAACAGATTCTACTTAACAACAAACCTACAGTCCCTGTCTTGTTTGCGCCACCTGTATACTGCTGTTCAGAGGACCTGGGGCCCCACGCCTTTCCTTTTTTTAATTTGGGTGCAGGGTTCCCCTTAACATCCATACAAGACCCAAAGGGCCTGGTAATGGACTGGGGGAGGTACCCATGCCATTTGTCTCACTAATTTTCATCCATATTACCAGGACCGGACATTACATTAAAGCCATAAGCAGTTTTAAATGACTTTTATTACTTTAAAAATGTCATTTTGTGCAGGGACTGTTCTAAGCACGGGAAACACGCGCCACTTTACAGGCATACTATAGACACCCCCCAGGTACGATATTTAAAGGAATATTTCACTTTTTTTTCACTTTAAGCATCATTAAAATCACTGCTCCCAAAAAAAACGGCAGTTTTTAAAACTTTTTTTTGCATTGATACATGTCCCCTGGGGCAGGACCCGGGTCCCCAAACCCTTTTTAGGACAATACCATGCAAATTAGCCTTTAAAATTAGCACTTTTGATTTTGAACGTTCGAGTCCCATAGACTTCAATGGGGTTCTAACGTTCGTGAGAATTTTCAGTCCGTTCGCAGGTTCTGGTACGAACCGAACCGGGGGGGGGGGGGGGTGTTCGGCTCATCCCTATTCCAGAGGTGAAAACCGTGGTATGGATACACACATAAATGGTCATAAAAGGAAATAAAACTCACAGTGTGAATCCGCTTAACAGGAAAATTTAATGTAAAAATGAATGATTACACTCACATTTAGCTAGAACTACAAGCGCTTTAAAAATCCAGATGGTAACGCAATGAGGATAATAGGCATGACCCGATGTGTATTATCTACAAAGATATCGTCTGGGGTGCATTTGTATTCCGCCCCCCTGAGTCAATAGTTTGTAGAACCACCTTTTGCTGCATTTACAGCTACAATTTTTTTGGGTATGTCTCTACCAGCTTTGCACATCTAGAGTGAAAGTTTTGCCAATAGTTCAAGCTCTGTCAGATTGGATGGAGAGTGTCTGTGAACAGCAATTTTCAAGTCTTGCTACAGATTCTCAATTGGATTTAGGTCTGGACATTGACTAGGCCATTCTAACACTGAATATGCTTTGATCTAGAACATTCCATTGTAGCTATGGCTGTATGTTTAGGGTCATTGTCCTGCTGGTAGGTGAACCTCTGCCCCAGTCTCAAATCTTTTGCAGACTCTAACAGGTTTTCCTCTAATGCCGCGTACACACGGTCGGACTTTTCGTCTACAAAAGTCCAACGGACGCTGACGGACTAAAGCTGGCTGGTAATCCGATCGTGTGTGGGCTTCTCCGGACTTTCAACGGACTTTTTTAGCCTCAAATCCGACGGACTTTAGATTTGAAGCATGCTTCAAATCTTTACGTCGTAACTACGACGGACCCCGAAGTCCGCTCGTCTGTATGCTAGTCCGACGGACAAAAAAACGACGCATGCTCATAAGCAAAAACTAAACGGAAGCACTCGGTCTAGTAAAACTAGTGTTCGTATTGTAGGTAGCACATTCATCACGCTGCAAAATCTGTGATCGTTGAATGCAGCGCATTTTATTTCTTCTTTACGAAGGCTCTATAAAGAACGAAGGTGTTTTGCTGTTCATAATCAGAGTTCTCCCAAACTGATTTCTGGATTCTTTTTCTCTTTGATCTCATGAATGATATAGTATGCATTTTAAAAACAATGTTTCCATACTAATAATACTTTTTCCCCTTTTTTTTTTTTAGGTTTGTAAAGTTACCACAAAGAACCCATTATTCTGTTTTTTTTTTTATAGTGATTATTTTTTAGTTTTTAGATAAAGTTAACCCAAAGCACCGTTTTTGGTTACGTAAATTTTTTGATTTTCAAGACTTACCACTTGAACATTATTAACATTAGTAATGTATTTTGGTGTGTTTTTTTTCAAACTCAATGAGATTGTTGTCCCTTGTTAATTTAACATTGTGTGTAAAATCAATGATTTCAAAGAAAAAACATAAAGTCTTTTGCTAAACTCAAAAAATGATCCATTTATTCATGGTCAAAATAAAATAAAGAGGAAGTCAACGCTGGAAAAAGTCGGTGTACCAGAAAATTGGGATCTCATATAAGAGGGAGCACAATCTGGTCCAAGAATCCCAGAGATCAACAGCACCAGCAGATGATCTAGATGTCCCCAGACTGTGGTCCTACAACAGCCTGCGTCTTCTGTCAGACCAGACTGAACCCAGGTCATCATTTTCTTCTCTTCCCTGCAGCCTTTCCTCCACGCTGCCCTGCAGCCTTCCCTGTAGCCTTCTTTTGAGGCTGTGGCTCTGGTGTTTCAGTTGTGGCAGGAGGAGGAGGAGGAGGAGGAGGAGGAGGAGGAGGGGGGGCTGCCTCATGTAGTTGGGTGTTTTGTGTTAGCGTGCCCTGCAGCCCCTTATGGATTGTTTCCCCAAATAGGCGCTCACAAATGAAGCGCTGCTCCCTATTCATCTGAAGAAGCCTGCTGGCTAAGTAGCAGCCATAGGATTCTTCCGCTTCGGGGGGGCTCCTTAAAAAACGGGTGGCCTCTTGCATGAGGCGCAGGGATGCGTCCTGTGTGAACATCCCCTTCCTGGCCCTTTTTTTGGGAAGGTGGAGGGGAGGCACTTGGGATTCGGTCAGGCTCCTACTGGGCCCAGCCACCTCACTTGGCCCAGCCACCTCACTTGGCCCAGCCACCTCACTGGGAGCAGCCACCTCACTGGGAGCAGCCACCTCCTGCCTGACACTGGGCCCAGCCTCCTCCAGGATGATGGTGAATCCGGCCTCCTCCAGGCTGTCCATGGGCCTGGTCTCCTCCTGCCTGC